>NW_006400238.1:25571-61113 GCF_000299155.1 Elephantulus edwardii | reverse complement strand
GTCTCCAAAGAGACACCGTTGCTCTTGAGTACTTTAGAGAGGTCCCTAACAGCAGACTTTCCCATCGCAATACGTTTTTTTTACTTCCTGGCTGCTGGTGCCAAGAGTTTTGACTGTGAACCAAGAGTTGACCATATTAAAAAAAAAAAAAAGAAAGAGTGAATTGAGGCAGGGGAGGGAGAAAAATGTGCAACAATGATTAAAGAAAAACCCAACTTTTCTGTAAACTTTCATTAAAATCACAATTAAAAATTAAAGGTCTTGCAAATGTTCCAAATGTAGATGTTTTTAAAAAGAATTTATTTTAGGTTAAGAAAAGTCCAAGTTATATTTAAAAAGAAATTATAAAATTCAAAACCAATTATTTTTTACTTATATACTTTATTATAAGGTTGCTATTGTATTGTGCTGTGTCAAAAACAACTAGTTGCTGACCAACCAACTGGTTTTCAGAGGCAGTTATGACACAGCAGGAGATTGCCCTCCATTGTCCAGTAGAGCAGCTGGTCGATTCTAACCATGTGCATAGCGAATTACAGCACAGCTTCTTTCTGCTAGGCTACAATAGAATTGATTTAAATATAAAATGTAATTATAACTTTATATTATTTAGTTAGCCGTCAAGTATATTTTAATTCATAAACCTATTTGAGTGGGACATTTTGTTTATCTTTTAGGATAGCAACCGAATTAAATATGTTGAAATAAATTGACATAGAATTTTCAATTCTTTCAGAAATAAGTCACCTATTTTATTTTACATAGTTTATACTCTCAGAGGTGTATCAGGTAATTGCAAAGATCATGGCCTGGATCAAGTACACCTTAGTCTCTGAATTGCCATTGTTCCTCTTCAGTACTCTGTAGAGCTCCTTGACAGCTGACTTTGCCAGTGCAATTTATCTATTGAATCCTAACAGCTGATGACAAGAGTGCTGATTGTGGAACCTAGCAAGCTGAAGTTCTCAACAACCTCAATTTCTTTCCCATCCATCATGAAGCTGCTGCTCAGCCCAGTGGTGAAAATCTTAGCTTTCTTGATGTTGAGCTTCAATCCATATTGAAGTCTGCAGTCCTTAACATTGCACAGTAAACACTTTACATCTTCTTCAGTTTCAACAAGCAAGGTTGTATCATATACATAATACAGGTGGTTAAAGAGTTTTCCGTCAATTCTGATGCTACATTCCTCCTCATAGAGTCCAGCCTCACAATTTATCTTTTCTGTATATACCTTGAAAAGGTATGGAGATAAATGCATCTTTGATGTACAGCTCTCCTGATCCTGTACTATTCAGTATTTCCCTGGTTTGTTCTAACTACTGTTTCCTAATCCAAGTATAGGTTTCACATGGACAAAATTAAATGTTCTGGGTTCCCCATTCTTTTCAAGATAGGCTATAATTTGTTATGATTCACACAGTCAAATGCCTTTGCATAGTTAATAAAACAAATGTAGACATTCCTCTGGTACTCTGCTTTCAGCCAAGTTCTGTGTAACATTGGCTGTGATATCCCTAGTGCCATAGCCTCTTCTAAACCCAGCCTGCACATCTGGCAGTTCTCTGTTGCTGTACTATTGCAGTTTTCTCTGTATAATCTTCAGCAGATTCTTGCTTGTGTGTAATATTAGTGATCTCATTTGATAATTTCCACACTCTGTTGGATCACCTTTTTTCAAATGGGAATAGACACAGATCTCTTCCAGTTAGCCAGGTGGTTGTCCTCCAGATTTCTTGGCACAACCTGGTGAACACATCCAGGGCAACATCTGTTAGCTAAAATACATCAATTGGTATTCTATAAATTCCGAAGACCTTTATCCCCCTACCCCCTTCCTTCAGAGTAGCTTGAACTTCCTTCTTAATCACCATATGCTTTTGATTTTTTATTGTTTTATGAAATTCTTCTGTGTTTTTGAAATTCAATTATTTTTGGTATAATGCCTCTACTCCTTCCATCTTTTCTTTTTTTTTTTTAATGTTCCTGGATCATTCAACATTCTACCTTCACCATCTTTAAGTATTGCAACTCGAGGCTTACATTTGATTTTTCTTTCAATTTCATCCCTTTTGACTCTCTGACTCCAACTCCTTGCACATTTCACTGTAATATTTTGCATTGTTTTCCCATGTTATCTTTTGAAATCTTCTGTTCAGCTCCTTAACTTCTTGATTCCTTTCCTTTGCTTTGGCTTTTTGATGTTGTAGTGCACTATTCAGAGTCTCGTATAACATCCATGTTGGTGTTTCTTTCTCCTTTGTCTTTGCAGTGACTTTTTGTGTACTTCATGAATGATATTCTTAATCCCGTATAGCTCATCTGATTTTCACTCAATAGTGCTCAAGTCTTCAAACCTGTTCTCGAGATGGTCTTTAAATTCTGGTGGAATAGACTTGAGGTCAAAATTTGGTTCTTGTAGATTTGATTTGATTTTCTTTAGTTTCAGTTTGAAATTGTGTATGAGTAGTTGGTGATATGTTCCATAATCATCACCTAGACTAGTTTTCATTGTTGATATTGAGCTTCTGCTACTGTTTGTTCCACACATGTAGTCAATCTGATTAATGTGTAAACCATCAGGTGAAGTCCATGTGTATATTCACCAGTTATGTTTCTTATAAAATGTGTTTTCAATGAATAGACACATGATTATATCGAATTCTATCATTCTGTCTCCAGCCTCATTTCTGTCACCAATCCCATACTTTCTAATTACTGATCCTTCTTCCCTGTTGTCAACTTTTCTATTCTAATCACCCATTATTATCAAAGTATCTTAGTTTCATGTTGCATTGATTTCTAACTGTGAAAGTTGTAAGAAATCATCTATTTCCTCCTTGTCATCTATGTCATCTCCTAAATTATCTATTTTCCTCTTTTTGTCCCTTATCGTTGGTACATATATATTTGGATGATAGTAGTATTGACATGTGTTCCTTGTATTATTATGCATATAGAAATTTTAGATCTATGATTCTCAAATGAATCCACTACACTTTTACCTGGGAATTTTGAAAGTGTCTAGAAATAATTTTGGCTGCCACAGTTAATGGGATAGAATAGGTAAAGAGATAGGATTAATTCAAACAAACTATAATGCACAAAATAGTATTCCACAACAAATAATGATCCATCTCAAATGCCCAGTGCCACTATTGAGAAATTCTGCCTCAGTTTCATGAATAAACATTACAAAAGATAAGATTAGATAAAGGAGTATATGCTGCGCTCTAAGAAGAAACTTCATTAATTTCCTGGTAAAACTGCTTCAGCTACTTCTTCAACATAAAATCCCAAATCAAATGGCTTTCATTTGGGGTACTGCATTAGCTTTTATGAATTCTCACCTCTGGCTAAAGGTTTCAGAAGAGTGGAGAAACTAATGTGCTTTAAATGGAAGGTCTGTGTATAATGAATTTAAGACAACTGCATAATACATGATAATGAGGTTGGTAAGCACCAAGTTACAGTGATTTGATTCAGTTAATGGAGGCTAGGAGGGCAATCAGAAACTTCACATACCTCAGGTAGCATTTTTCCCTAAAAGTAGAAAATTAGTGAAAGTAAAATACTCTAAACTACTTCATTCTTCCTTTTGTAACTCTACTTTTCCTTTATATCCAAAGTATAGCATTTTTTTGACAATTTTATTAAAATATATTACAGGTTCATAACTTATCAGTGATATAGATACATAAAATATATATCCTACATGATCCGCATGCATGATGTAATGTATTACATTCCATCTTCATACACACACACACTCACACACATGCATACACAATCACTCACATACATGCAACATTTTTCCAGGTTCTATAGAAAAGTTTGACTCATTAAACATCAGAAACAAAATAAATGACAATCAAGATGTATTCAACTATTTAATTTTTAATCAGTCAATAGATTTGGTTTGCTTTGGTTTATATAGCTTACAGTAAATAAAGCATTGCTTTCATTTAAGCTCTGAGTTCTGATAGGAGAAAATTAGAAACTCTTCTCCCGATTTATAGTCTCAGAACTCACTGGAAGGTCACTTCTAAGTCAATTCTAACTTAATGGCAGTGGGATTAAGTTTTGATTTTGGATATTTTCTGGTTAGTCTGTTGTTGTTTTTAATTGTTTGCTTCTAAATTTAGGCTGACTTCACACTACCAGAGGAGCTGTAGGCTAGTAGTGTTCAGTCTCTCCAAACTTTATGTTCAGTGTCATGTATTATTGTACCTAAAATAATTTGATAAGACCTTCACTTCATCTTTGTTTGGCACAATATCTAATTATAATTACATAACAATGTATTGTTCATGGAAACACTTTCATATTTATAAGTTATGGGAAGCCAATACTAAGTATTTGTAATAAACTTAATGCTATTTCAGGATAAAGTTCACCCTGAGGCACTAAGGCAATCCTTAAGGGTTTACCAGATTCTTGCATTTGCTGACTCCTCCCTCCTGAGCCAGGAGGGATGTTTTTAATAGAAAGAGCTTAGCTTCATTTGAATTGAATTCTCTTTGTGATTTACTTCCTGATAATTTTCAATAAAGTTACAATGAAGCTGGAATGAGGGACTTCAGTCCAGAATTTGGCCCCCTGTTTTTCATGCTCTCTGTTTTATCTCATTCCTGGCTCTCTGTCTCATTATTAACAGTTAAAAAATACTTTACCTTCTTTGTATTGATATTATTGTTCACTTGCCGTACAACTGCAACTTGTGGTTGCTGTGAAGCTGGACACTGTGATACTAATGTGTCAAAAGCATTAATGGTTACCCATGGTGGTCTGACAGTGTTTGGTGGAGCTCCTCGATTAAAACAAGTTTGGAAGCAAGAGTGGCATCCAATTCCGTAATAGCATGCCTCCGGAAACCCTATCCTGGAGAGATGATGAGGGTCACAGAAGTGTTGAGGACTTTCCTTCATAGGGTTGATATGAGTCACCTAAGACTTGATGGCACTTAAGAACAACAACTTACCATCGGTCTGCAACAACAAGTTATATATACACACACAAATATGTATACATTCCAGAACTTACAACATAATTACATTCTTAGTATTGTTGATTTTTATTTCAGTTTTAATTACTATTATATTTTTAATCAATATGTTTAAAAATGTAGTTTTTTTTCTCTTCAGTAGTAGTAAACATTCCACCTGAATTTACAGATATATTTGAATATATAAAAGCTACTGATCTTTTTGCTGTATGTGCTGTCAAGTCACCTGACATTCACAGTGATCCTATGCACAACAGCTCAGAAGCCTGCTCTGTTTAAACCAGTCTCACTGATTCTAACATGTCAACCTCAATTGCCCCAGTTACTGTGTCAACTCATGCCATTTGCGGTCTTCCTCTCTTGTGCTGTCCCTCCACACCTCTGAGAATGATGTTCTTTTCTCTAAGGACCAGTCCCTCTTGGCCACATGCCCAAAGTATACAATATGGAGCTTCAAAATCCTGTCTATCCTAGAGCTAGGGATTTTGAACATTTCTTCATGTGCTGTTAGCCATTTGAATGTCTTCTTCGGTGAAGTGTCTGTTCATATCCTGGGCCCATTTTTCCATTGGATTATTTACCTTTATCTTGCTGTAGTGCTCAAGTATTTTATAAATTCTGGATATAAGTCCCTTATCTGACATGTCATTACCAAGTACTTTTTCCCAGTGTGTGGCTTCCCTTTTTAGCCTGTTGGAGAAGTTTCTGGATGCACATAGGGATTTGATTCTTAGAAGATCCCATTCATCTATTTTATCTTCTCCTGCTTGTAGGTTTTTCAGGATACATAGAAGACTGTTTATGCTGTGGATTAGGACTTCTAGTGTTGTCCCTAGCTTTTCTTTAATGAAGTTTATAATCCTTGGTCTTAGTCCTAGGTCCATGATCCACCTTGAGTTGGTTTGCAAATTAAAACAATTATGAGATATCATCTCACCCCAGTAAGAATAGCAAATTTTAACAGAACAGCAAGCAACAAATGCTGGCGAGGTTGTGGAGAAACTGGAACCCTTATTCACTATTGGTGGAAGTGTAAAATCTTGCAACCACTGTGGAAGGCGGTATGGCGCTTTCTCAAAAAAGTTGTATATAGAGATACTATTTGACCCAGGAATTCCACTACTGCAAATATGCCCCAAAGAAACCATAACTGACATCCAAGCAGATATATGCACACCCACGTTTATTGCCGATTTGTTCACGGCAGCAAGGAGTTGGAAACAACCTAAGTGCCCATCAACAAATGAATGGATGGAGAAGCTGTGGTATATTCACACAATGGAATACTATGCTGCCTGGAAAGACTAGGAACTCATGCAACATTATTCAAAATGGGTGACCCTGGAGGACATTATACTGAGTGAAGTATCTCAGTCACAAAAGGACAAATACTGCATGGTGCCACTATTGTAAAACAGGACTGACTTCAGGGTTGGGAGGAGACTGAGAAAGATGGGTTCAATAATGTATAGTGTATTGGAACAGATGAGGGAGAAAACAGTTTAAAAGGGATATGTGATTAGGTATTTTTGTCATGACAGGTGTCTAGAGCAAAGGCTACATGGTGGAATGGACCTGGGGGAGGGTTTGTAAAACAATGAAAGAATTTTTGTTTTACTTTTCCAAGAGGTTAGTGTACTGGGGGGGAGGGTTGGGCGGAGGGGGGGAAGTGCAACAACAAATGAATGGAAATTCAAAGTCTCTGTAAATTTTTACTGAAATTAATAATAATTTTTTAAAAAGTATACCAAAAACAACCCACAACAAACAAACAAACAAAAAACCCACCAAATCCTATCTATCCTTCAAGGAGAAATATGGCTTATTTCCAAAGCAGACCTATTTGTTTTCTTGGTGGTCAGTGTTTAAGATATTCTCCTGCACCACAACTCAAAGGTGTTGATTCTTCTTCTGTCATCCTTAGTCATTATCTAGCTCTCTGATGCATAACAATAATAGCAGAGGTCATGGCCTGGATTAGGCACACTTTGGTCTCTAGACTGACATAGTTGCTTTTAAGTACTCTGAAGATGTCCCTGACAGCAGATTTTCCCAATGCAATTCATTTTTTTATGTCCTGACTGCTGGTGCCAAAAGTTGGACAAACAAAAAAAAAGTTTATTCCAATGATGAAGAAATTGATTACACTGGAATTAGAAGCGGCATCCACTTCCTAAATAGCATGCCTCCAGAAACACTATGAACTTTTGATAAATATCGATAGTGGTAGAGCAGCTTCAAGCCTTTTGTTCATAGTGTCTCTATGAATCATGCTCAATTTGAAGGCAATCATCAACAACAACGACAATTAATTTTTTTTTAATTTCCCGACTGCTGGTCCCAGAGCTGGACAAACCCAAAAAGTTTATTCCAATGATGACAAATTGATTACATTGGCATTTTGTCAATGTAGTAATAAATCCCCTTATACAGGTTTCTGATTTTTTAATATAATCCTTAATGAAAGAAGTCTTTAATCTCTTTTTTCCTTTTTGTTCATGCATTTCCTGATAACATTTTACTGCCTCCCCAATTGGCTTTTTTTTATAAGATTCATATTTGAGTACATTACTTTATGCAACTAAAGGCCTTAATCTAGAAGACGAACAGCTAACCTTTTCACTGTACAATTTTGTAAAGTAAATAATAAAATTGAATATCTAAGAATAACCACATCAGTAAATCATGTTACCAAACTGTATATATTGTACTAAACATAAAATGAACCAAAAGAAAAGACAATGTTAAAGGGTATTTGTCGTAACTGAACTATGTCATAAAGTGGGGATTCCTGTGCAAACATATGTTATGTTTCACAGAATACGTGTGACCAAGATAAGAGGAGAAGAAATCTGTAATGAAAAGGTATCCTACTGTGGGTGGAAACTTGAAAGTTTTGAGATATTTCCTGTCCAAATACATTTCTGGCCATTGTATTTGGCCAAATTTGATCTCAAACCTCATTCCCTGAATAAGTGAAGTGTTTTCTAATTGAAGGTTCTAGAATCCTTGAACATCAGTGAGATTGTGACCAAATGTTCCTGTTTGCACAAGTTGTAGGCTAAGGGCATGTTCAAATCTCTGGTCAAGTGGAAGTTCCAATGATAAGAAAAAGGACTGCTGAGACTTGAGTAAAGCATGAATGTCCTTAAACTATATTTTGGATTCAGTGAAGCCAATTCCTAACTTCTCACAAATTTTCTAGACTCATTTGTTGAATATTTCATTATAATATTGTTTGCTAGTATTATTTTACACTTTATTCTCCTTTATATAATTTAAATTAGTAAATCCTGTTAATTTTATTTTCCCTGTATCGCTCCTCTTCTTCCTAATTTTATGTGGCCATTTTCTCAAAAAGAATTCTTGTTATCATCAAGGAAAGTACAATTAAATGAAATTGCTAGTCAATCAATGTTATTTTCATGCTGAATCAGCTTAAAATGTTTTCTTCAAATCCCTGAAAATCTTGGTTATAAAGTGTACAAATATGATTCCATATTAAAACCTTTAATCAGAAATAAATAATAAATTACATTTGTGGAATTGTATACTTAAGTAAATATTCATATTGTTGTTACATACTATCAAGTCAGAACTAACTCATAGCTGACTCCAATATCAAGATTCAGAAGCAGTACATAACATGGGAAGAGATTAATTATCTTTCTCGCTTGGAGCAACTGATAGATTCTAACTTTGGGTTGGCAACACAGCTCCTTACTACTACCATTTCAACCATTCTAGGATAGCTTTGATAATGAAAAGCTTAAAAATAATGGTAATTTGTATTAATATTGTTGTTATGTACTCTTGATTTGCTTGCAATTCATAGCAACCTGAGGTACAAAAGCTCTGAACCCTGAAACACCCACCTCCATTACTCTACACACTAATCTCATCTAATTGAGGGTCTTCCTCTCTTTTGCTGGTCCTCTAACCTCCTAAACATGATGTCTCTGTCCAAGGACTGGTCACTCCTTGAAACATGTCCAAAATATGTCAAATGAAGCTTCTGAATCCTTGTATCCAAGGAACAGCCTGGTTTCCCTAGGAAGGTCTGTTTGTTCTCTCAGCAGTCCATGGTATGTATATTCAACACTCTTCTTGAGCACAGAGCTCCTAGGTGTAAATTCTCCTTCTATCATCCTTAGTCATTGTCAAGCTTTTGATGTATAGAAAGTAATCGTGAAGCCCATGGTCTGGATCAGCACACCTTAGTCTCCAGACTGACATCTATGCTTTTCAGGTCTCTGGAGAGTTTCCTGACTGGAGACTTTCCCAGTGAAATTCACCTTTTGATTTTCTGGCTGCTAGTAGCAGGATTTTTGATTGTGGAGCCAATGAAAGTAAAGCTTTAACAATCACTGTCTCTTCACCATCTATCATGATGCTGCTAATCAGTCTAGTAGTGAGAATCTGTGTTTTCTTGAAGTTGAAATTCAATCCATATTGAAGGCTGCAATCCTTGGCCTTCTGCAGTAAGCGCTTAAGTTCCTCCTCAGTTTCAGCAAGCAGGGTTGTGTCACCTGTTTAAAAAAAGTTGTTGATCAATCTTCCTCCAATATTGATACTACATTCTTCCACATTAGAGCCCAAACTCCCAGATGATCTGTTCTGCATATAGATTGAAAATGTATGGAGATAGGACACAGCTCTAGCATACACACTTCCCAGTATGAACCATGAAGTGTCTCCTTACTCTGTTTTGATGGCTACCTCTTGGTCCAAGTATAGGTTTTGCATAAGCACAATCAAGTGTTCTGGGATTCTCATACTTTGCAGAGGTAGCCACAGTTTGTTGTGATTCACACAGTCAAATGTTTTTAGAAAGTCAATGAAACACTGATAGAAATTCCTCTGGTATGCTCTGCTTTCAGCCAAGATTCATCCAACATTAGCTATTATATTCTAAGTACCATGGTCCCTTCTAAGCCCAGCCTGCACATCTGGGAGTTCTCTGTTGATGTGTTGTTCCAGTAATTTTTGAAAAATTTTCAACAGAAACTTGCTTGCATGTGATATTAATGATATCATTCGATAATGTTCACACTCTCTGGTCACTTTTGTTTGGAATGGAAATAAATATGGATCTCTTCTAGTAATTTGGCCAGGTGATTGTCCTCTAGATTTCATGGCACAACTTGGTGAGCTTGTCCAGTGCAGTGCCTGTTTGTTGAATTATGTCTATTGGTGTGCCGTCAATTCCTGGGGCCTTGTTTTTTGCCAATTCTTTCATAGCAGCTTGAACTTCTTCTCCCTTCATCACAAACAAATTTTTGTCTCAGCCAATTCCCTTTGGTACAGAGACTTTGTATACTCCTTTCATCTTCTTTTAATGCTTTCTGAATTTTTAATAATTTGCATAGAATTGTAATTCTATACAATCATTTTATGAATTTGTATAGATCATTTTAATAATGTGTATAGAATTTGTAAATATCTGATAAAATGAGGAATCTTTTATGTGTGATGCTATTGTTTCAAGATCCCATTTAAATGGGGTGTCAATATGTGTTAGAACAAGCTCATGGCAGTGAGTGTTTGTATAGTGCAACTGTTACAGTGAGTGTTACGTGTGCAACTGTAATAGTAACCTTAGGTTCATGAAAAAACAAAGATGAAGCTTAAGCTACTGTGTTTAAGAATAGTAGAAGGGAAAGATAGTTGGAATCATGGAAATACTGCTATTAGACTTGACTAAAGCCAGGAACTTCTTGTTTCTTGATTTTATGTTGTTGTTGTTAAGTGCCATCAACTCGTAGATGACTCATAGTGACTCTGTGAACGAAACCCCTGAACACTTGTATAGCTTTCTTTGTTTCTGCAAGTTCATAGAGTTTCTGGAGACAAGCTGTTTCGGAAGTGGATGCCACTCCTTCTTCCAAACTTGTTTTAATAGGGGAGCTCCACCAAACACTGCCCACCATGGCTAAACATTATTGCATTGGACACATCAGTGTCACAGTGTTTAGAATCACAACAACCATGAGTTACTAGTTATGCAAGAAAATGAGTTACCAGTTATGCAACAAAAATGAGCCTTCTTTAGACACACTTAGCTTTTCCTTTTTTTAAAATGTTGGCTTTTTAAATAGATGTATATTTTAACAGGATAATCAGCAAAACTCCTTGATTTAAAGCTATTTATTCTCTAGCTCAAATTTCAATTTTTAATACTTTATGACATTCCCTGTGCATTAGAAATGCATGAGACATGGTGCAAAGTTTAGTATAAAAGCGAAGAAAATAGTAACAATGGTGAAGGGACAAAGAAACATTCTTTGTATTGTAGCATGAATTCTAGTAATGAATGATTCTGAAGTTTCGTCTGACATATTTTGGGCATGTTGCAAGGAGGGACTCGTCCTTGGATAGGGACATCATGTTTGGGAGAGTGGAGGGACAGCACAGGAGAAGAAGACCCTCGATGAGATGGATCAATTCTGTGATTGGGGTGGTGGGAATGAGTGTGTCATCAACTACAAGATTGGCACAGGATAGAGCAACATTTGGGGCTCTTGTACATAGGGTCGCTATGAGTCACAAGCAACTTGAAGGCATACAACAACAACAAACAGCAACTCAAAAATTACAGTGGAATGTAATAAATTGGATTTCTAGGATACTTAGAGACAATGGTAAGTTTATACAGTCTTTAAAACCTCAGAATTTAAAAGATAACTTAATAAAAATTCACTTCACATATTTAAGACCTCCATTCTTTTCAGTTCATTTGTAAATCTCATTAAATATTGTGAAATGTAAGATTAGAAGAAGAGTGTCTCCTGTGTAATGAAGACAGCTGCTGGATAACTGGAATGGTCCTTTTATATGTTTAAATCTAAGATTGAAAGAGATGCTTCGGAAATCTAGCAAGAGAGAATGGGTATTGTCAATTTTCTCCATCCATAGTGTGTAAAATTAATTCAGGTTTTCCACACAGAGGTTTTAAAGATATAAGTATAATTAATTTCAGCTCTATTTTGATCAATGACAGTAGAATTGAAAAATTCAGGTATGAGTATCTGTGTACCTTGGGAAATAAATTTGCAACAAGGAACAACAACACTCAACTTAAAAATGAGATTAAATCAGTTAATTATTATCCTTTCTTATTAAAATATGCTGTGCCAATATTAACTACATTGATTTCCTTTTTTATTTTACTTGCTTGCTGTGGAAAATACATGCAACAAAACATTTACCAATTCAACAATTTCAATAAGGAAAAGTCTGTATTTTTTTGTTTTTGTTTATAATTTACCAAGGCCTTCCATGAAAGAAGAATAAGATTATATGTGACCATAAAATTTACGGTATAGAAGAGTAGGGAAACACTGCATGGTTCAAAATCAGGAAGAGAGTGCATCAGGGATGTGTCTTGTCTCCATATCTTTTCAATTTATATGTAGATCAGATCATTCAGGAGGCTGGGCTTTATGAGGAAGAATGGCATTAGAATTGGAGGAAGACTTATTAACGACCTATATTATGCAGATGACAAAACCTTGATTGCTGAAACTAAGGAGGACCTGAAGTACTTGCTGCAGAGTTCAGGTACTATAGTTTTCCATATGAATTTAGGCTTAACATCAAGAAGACAAAGATTCTCACCACTGAGAAAACTGGCAGCACCATGTTGAGAAGAGATTGAGGTTAACAGTTACAGCTTTCTCTCCTCCAAAATCAATACTCTTGGTACCAAAACGCAGGAAATCAAAAGGCTAATTGCATTGAGTAAATCTACTGCCAAGGACCTTTCCAGAGTACTGAGATACAATGATGTCAGTCTCAAGACTAATGTGTACCTACCTGATCCAGGCTATGGTCTTTGCAATTTCCTGCCATGAAACAGAGAATGGGGCAATTACTAAGGACGACAGAAGAATTATGTCTTTGATTTGTGGTGCTGGAGAAGAGTCTTAAGCATAACATGGACCTCTAAGAAAACAAATACATTAGACTTGGAGAGGTTAAAACCAAGTTTCTCACTACAGGCTAGGATTTTGAAGCTCCATCTCACATACTTTAGGCACCTGGCTTGGAGACACTAGTACTTGGAGAAGGACATCATGCTTGGAAGGGTGGTGGGACAGTGTAGAGAGGAAGACCCCGATGAGATGCATTGACATAGTAACTAGGAGAATGGGAGTATGTTGGCTTTAGTGAGACTGGGGTAGGACAGGGCAGGCTTCAGAGCTGTTGTCCACAGTGTTGCTAAGAGTTGTAGGTGACTGGATGGCACAATACAGCAATTCAATGACACATTGATTACATTATTCATTTTGTGCAACCACTAAAATGAACTTTTCTCAAGTCATTTCATGAAAATTAAAATAAAGTCAGTGTTCCTTCAGCAAAATCTTTTGGTTGTTTGTGCATTTCATATAAGTAAAATCATATAGTAATTGTTTTTTTAAATTATTTCTTTTGCTTAGTAAAATATTTTCAAAATCCAGCCATGAAGTCACATGCATTGATACTTCATTGATTTTCATAATTGGATAACAGTTATTTGTACACATTTTGTTATCCACTTATTTCTTGAACATTCTGGGATAAGTAGCTATCAATTTGTTTGAGATGATCTTTTTTTAAAAATATGATCACAAAGAACATAATTGTGTAGATAGTTGCTTGTATTCTTGCTTTCACTTTTCTGGCTACATATGTGAGACTGAATTTCTGAATCAAATGTCAGTCCTCAACTTTTCAAAGTGAAAACTCCAAAGCAGTAAAAAGCAATAATATCAACATAGAAAACAAGGTGTACCTAATTGAAGCCATGGTATTTTTATTTAATCCCTTGGCTTCTGAATTTGATTATTAATAAGAATCACAAAAGAAAAAGAAATAACTTTGTATTTGGTGTTAGAAAAAAATTCCTGAGCATCTCATGGTCTTAAAAAGAAGTGAATCTGTCTTGGAAAAGTGGAGTGTATTTGGGACGGGGGTGGGGGGAGGGGGAACTGTAAACCAATGAAAGAATTGTTCTTTTACTTTTCAAAGGGTAACTAACTGGGTGGGGAAGGGGTGGACAAGGAGACAAACGCAACAATGAATAAATGGAAATCCAAAATTTCTGTAAACATTCGTTAAAATTATTATTTTAAAAAAAAAGTAAAAAAGGGGGAAAAAAGAAGAGCTATTCTTGGGGGAAAACCATCCTATTGTGGAAGGAGGTCAGAGAAATAGAAAAAGATTCTGGACCGGTTGGATTGAAACAATATCTATAAAAGAAGACTCAAATATGCTGGAGATGGTGAGTATGCAGCAAGATAGAGCAAGGTTTAGATATGTTGTTTGTACAATCACTATGTAACACCACCACCGCAGCATTTCTATTCAACTGTTCTAACTCAGTTGTTTCAGGAACAAGCGCACCGTACTCCAATGTGATCATATGATTTTACATTTCCATCAGCAATATATGACAGTTTCAGTTTCTCTGTATTTTATTTCTATTTCTCAGTTCTTCATTATTTAGAGAAACATTTTTTGTTAATTATTAAATTTTGCTACCCTACTTGGCATTTTAGCTAATCAGAGATCAGTTAAAAAGATATATATGAGTGGATATTTAATCTAAGTGGATATTATGATCTAAATGAATTCAAAGTAGAATTAAAGTAAGATTAATGAAAGGTAAAAATAGAAATAAAAAGAAAATCAGTAAGCAAAATTTCTGTTAAAATTAAAGTAACATATTATTTGTGGGAATATGAGAAATCTCAAGTGGCACTAGGAAAAGCAACCAAGCTGTCCATCATTGGGATTTGGAAGATAATATCTTATCAGTCTTAAGTGGTCATTCATTCACGCATAAAGGGATGTTAGAAGGAGTCAAAATTCAGAATGTGTATGCAGATGCTGACATTACTATTAACAACAGTAATAATAGTGTTACCAAGAAGAATCTCCTTTCTTGAGTGTGAGGAAAATGAGTGAATATTTCACCTCTATCTAAGCAGAAAATAAGTAGGAATATTTTGAAAGATTCAGATAATATCAGTCATTTGCTAAAATTATAATCTTTTAATGCCCTTATGTTTAATAGTTCTACATTTATAGCAGCTATTTTTTTAAAAAAGGCTATTTTGTAATTACATTTTGATGATTTTTTTCCATACTCAAGAATATATATGTGTACATATAAATGATATAAATGTATATCATGTAGAATATACATGAACACTTATGAAGTACAAAATAATTTAAAAGGTCCACCCATGAACATTCATATAGTAACATAAATTTTCCCCCATGTACAGTGTCTTTCTTACCAATAATCCTCAGAAAACCACTACTCATATACTTTCTTCTTTAATAAATACATTGCTCTTAGGTACCATTGAATCTACTATGACTTGTAACAATTTTATGTAAAACAGCTCTAAACCTTGCCATGTCATGTACCACCTTTCCCAGTATGATATGATGTGTTTTGCCAAAGTGTGGTCCGTCTTGATAAGTTGCCCAAAACATGTGAGATGAAGTTTCACCATTGTTGTCTTTAAAGAACACGCTTATTATATTACCACCAAGAAAGACTTGTTTGTTCTTTTGGTAGCCCATGACAGTCCAACCCCACAATCCAAAAACATCATTAGTTCTTCTTCTGTCACTCTTATTAAATCATTCAAATTTTGATGCATAATGTTAATTCAGGAAAAATGCATTTCACTTCTTCATAAATAGGTAGTTTAAGGTCTAAGTTACATATGACTGAGTGACATAGTTTCAAAGAAGTAAATGTTAATCTAGAGAAGATGCATTTTTCTCTCGTGATTAACAGGCAGCTTAAAGTACTTTATATGACTAGAGAAAAGGAAAAAAAATTAAAAAAAGATAAAATAAACTGAAAATGCTGTGGCTTGGACCAGGTAAACCTTAGTCTTAAATTGGTATAACTGCTCTTTAGACAAAAGAAGAATTGATGCCTTTGAGTTGTAGAAGAGTTCTGAATATCCCAGGAACTGCCAAAGGAACAGATGACTTGAAAAAGTGCAGCCGAAGTACTCGTTGGAGGCAAAGATAGTCAAGCTTCATCTCTCAACAATTTGAGCATGGTGCTAGGAGAGGCCATTCCTTAGAAAAGGATGCAGGAAGCCTCTAAAGAAGATAAAATAAATGCATAGAGTCATTGAACAACAACAATAACAAAATTAGTTTACACTGAAACATTTCAGGAAATAGCTTATTGTTGTTGTTATGTGCCATCGAGTCATTTGTGACTCATAGTGACCCTAAGTACAAGAGCCTTAAACGCTGTTCTATCCTGTACCAACCTCGCCGTCTCAAACACACTCATTCCCACCACTCCATTAACAGAATTGATCCATCTCATGGAGGGCCTTCCTCTCCTGTGCCATCTCTCCACTCTCCCAAACATGATGTCCCTCTCCAAAGACCAAGTACCTCCTTGCAACATGTCCAAAACATGTCAGATGAAGCTTCAGAATCCTTGACTCCAAGGAGTACTCCAGCTTCATCCTCTCCAGGACAAACCTGTTTGTTCTCCTAGTAGTCCATGGTATATTCAACACTTTTCTCCAGCCACAGCTCAAAGGCATCAATTCTTCCTATCATCCCTAGTCACTGCCCAACTCTCTGATGCATAGCACGTATTTGCAAAGACTATAGCCTAAATCAGTTGCACCTTAGTCTCCAGCTTGATGTCGTTTCTCTTCAGTACTCTTGCGAGGTCCCTCATAGCTGACTTTTTCAATGCAATTTGTCTCCTGATTTCCTGGCTGCTGTTACCAAGAGTGTTGACTGTGGAATCAAATAAACTAAAACTGTTAACTATCTCAATTTCTTCACCATCCATACTGATACTGCCAATTGGCCTAGTGGTGAGAATCATTGTTTGCTTGATGTTGAGCTTCAATCCATATTGAAGACTGCAGTCCTTGACCTTCCGCAGCAAGCACTTCAGGTCCTCCTCAGTTTCAGAAAACAGGGTTGTGTCATCCGCATAACGCAGGTTATTGTTAAGAATCAATTATAATGAAAGATGAAGTTCAAGCTGTAGGGAAGGCAATGGCAAAAAGGGTCAATTTACTTCTTTGGTGAATTGATCATTTAGTCAGACTCTTGCTCTTAGTGACCCCAAGTACAACAGAAAGGAAAGCTCACTTTGTGCTATCTTATAGTTGACTCTTCTTGTTGAAACTGAGGAGAGCCTGAAAAATTTGCTACAGAAGGGTCGGGACTGTAGTTTGCAATATGAATTGAAACAAAAAAAAATCCCAAAGATTCTTACCATTGAATCATTTGGCAGTACCATGATAGGTTAGATTGTTAACAATTCCAGCTTGCTAGTTTCTATAATCAACACTCTTGGAGCCAGCAATCAAGAAATCAGAAGATAAATTGTATGTAGTCAGGGACCTCTTCAGAGTACTGAAGAGAAATTATGTCAGTCTAGAGACTAAGGTCCACCTGATCCAGGCCATGGTCACAATTACTTGATATGCATCAGAGATGTGAACAACTATTAGGGATGACAGAATGAGAATTGATGCCTTTGAGCTGTGGTGCTGGAAAAGAGTATTGAATATACTATTGACTGTTAAGAAAACTAACAAGTTCAACCGAGAGAGGGTTAAACTAGGTTGCTCTTTGGAGGCAAGGATTCTGAAGCTTCATCTGACATACTTTGGACATGTTTCAAGTTGGAATCAGTCCTTGGAGAAGGACGCCATGCTTGAAAAGGTGGAGGGACCGTGCAGGAGAAGATCCTCTATGAGGTGGTTTAATTCTGTGACTGGAGTAGTGGAGGTAGATGTGTCAGAGATGGTGGGAGGCACAGAACAGAACAGAACAGGGTTTAGGGCTGTTGTACATAGGATAGCTATGAGCCACAGGTGACTCAACAGCATATAATAACAACAACAATTTAATTGTATGGGAGGAGATTGCCTATCATTTTCCTGCATATACAATATAATGTTGTTGTTATTGTTGTGAGTTGCTGTCAAATAAAATATGACTCATAGCAACTCTATGAACAACAAATCTGAACCCTGTCCTATCCTGTGCCATTTACATCATCTCTGACATATGTGATCCCATTGCTGTAGTCATTGTGACAATCCATCCTGCTGAAGGTCTTCCTCTCTTTTGCTAAACCTCCACCTTTCCCAGCATGATATTCCATTCTAAGAAACAGAATAACCTAGTACTATGTCCAAAGTGTATGAAACTAAGCTTTGTCATCTTTGCCTCCAAAGAGCAATCTGGCTTAACCTTCTCCGAGACATATAAGTTCATACTTTTGGCAGTCCATGGCATATTCAATACACTTTTCCAATACAACAGCTAAAAGGCATTAATTCTTCTGAAATCCTTGTTCACTGTCCAGCTCTCAAAACCATGGTGATTTTAAAAGATAATATTAGTATCTTATTATTGATACATCTCTTTTTTTCAATATCATTATTCTTTAAATAAAGTATGCATATGTGTTGCAAAAGATTATTGATAATAAATACATTTAAGCACATGCATTATTCATCAAAAAATTTGTAGAATTTTTAGCTTTGCTATGGATATGTAGCTAAAGGTCCATGTGACTCACACTTAAAATAAGAGTTCTTTGGAAGTGCATAGTTCTTGGGGGAAGTACAACTAGTACCCACCTCAAACCACTTTATCAACAGGAAGGATTACTGGAAATGATGATTTTTTTTTCAGAAAAATACGACAGCCATGGTTGATAATGAAAGAAAATGAAGTATCAAATAATCCTTTAGATCCCATATGCAACTCCATGGACTCAGATTCATGTGTATGTTGATTTCCTTGATTATGAGGATTGAAGTGACACAAAATCACTTACTAATAAAAGCTATAAAATTAATGAGAAATATCTGCTTGATTGCACTTTTCAGCTGGCTCTAACCAGATCTTGATGAGTTGTCTTGGGTACGTGAACTCTGATTGAACAGGTTAAAAACATGGCTGTCAGCACTGTCAGAGTATATTCTCTATCTCTGGGAAGAAATCTCTAGGGGAGACAGTTAATCTGCACTTTTGTATTTTCTACACCTGCAGAGATTTATTTTCCTTTTTAGACCAACTTTTATTTCAAAATGCATTGTATAAAATGTTTATCCCTCTTCGGAACAGCAGTGGACTCTATGCAAACTCTAGTTAGGTTCTTTACTGGATAATTGGTGTATTCTATAATTGTACACAAAAAGCATGCTTTGTATTGGTATAATCAAACCATTAAAAAAACTTTATACCAAGATCCTGTGCATGAGAAATAAACACAACAAAGTACCATGAGTCCCTCAAAAGATTTGATAGTATCTAACTAAATACAACCTAGATTCCATAGTTTCTGGTTAAGGTTAGAAATTAAAACATATCACACATTATAGTCTGAATACATACTATCATAGAATGATTGATGTCTTAAATGTTATCTTATTTTTCCTATTGTTTAGTATGGAATTGATGAAAATTATCACAGATGTGAAGTGCCCTTCTCATTTTATCACATGACAGGGTGGGTGTGTGGTAAGTACCTGATGAAGCACAAAACTTAAAAATGACATCAGTGATGATGCTACATTTGATCAGGAAGCTAAGGAAGAGTTTTCAAACTCAGGCTGTAAAATTCCTATTTTTTTTTCTTTTCCCTTTACATGCCCCAGAAATTAGTTACTAATGAGCAAACCCTGAGGAATGAATGTGAGAATTAAAATTCACTTTCCAAAAGGAGCTTTTGGAAGTGCTTTTAATCAGATACTGTGTTTCTTATTCATGAGGCACTCTCTGATTCTTCTTCCTTTTGACACTCACGAGTCTATGTATTAATATTGTTATTGGTATTATTGGATATCATTAAGCATGACCCATAACAAAGCTATGAACAACAAATCTGAACCCTGTCCTGTACTGTTCCATCCTCACATCTCTGACATACTTAAGACTATTGCTGCAGTCACTGTGTCAATTCATCTGGTTGAGGTCTTCCTCTTTTGCCAAAGCTCCACCTTTCCAAGTAATAGGTTTTACTCCAAAGAAATAACCTTTCTTAGCAATATACCCAATGTGAGATTAAGCTTTATCTCCTTTGCCTCCAAGGAGCACTCTGCCTGAACCTTCTCTGAGACATATTTGTTCTTTTGGCAAACCATGAGGTAATCAGTACTCTTCTCCAACACCACAACTCAAAGACATCAATTCTTCTGTTATCCTTATTTATTTCCAGCTCTCAGATGCACAGCAAATGATTTAAAACACTGTGCCCTGTGTCAGGTGCATGTTGGTCCTTAAATTGACATCATTGTTCTTCAATAATTTGAAGAAGTCCTAATTGTCAGCTTTCCCAGATCAATATGTATCCTGATCTCCTGACAGTTGGTATTAGGGATGTTGATTGTGTATACAAGTAAGAAGAATTCAGTGACAGTTTCAATCTTTTCTTTACATATCATGATTTTGCCCATCAGTACAGTGGTGAGAATCTTTGTTTTCTTGATATTGACATGTAATCCATATTAGAGGCTGTATTCCTCAAACTTATGAAGCAACCTCTTCAAGACCTCACTTTCAGCAAGCAAGATTATATGGTCTGAAGAACCTAGTTCATTGATGACCTTCTTCTGGAAGAGATGTCAAATTCTTTGTCATAGAGTTCAGCTTCTCTAATAACATGTTCAACATACAGATTAAACAGATATGGAGAAAGGCTACAACTCTAATGCACTCCTTTTTCTTTCTTCTTCTTTTTATTTTTTTAGAAATTAATACTATGTAGTGTTCTATTAGGGAGGTCCAGTTGCCTAGTGGTGAGAAGCTGTGCTGTAATACCAGAGGCTCAATGCTTGAATGCTCCAGCTGCTCCTGGGATAAGGCTGCATAATTTCCTGTGTGAAAACCTGCTGGAGGATGAGCTATGAGTTGATTTCAACTCAATAGTACACAATGACAACAGTGTCCCACTGTTCTGTTGGTCAAGGTATAGGTTTTATGTAAGCATAGATAAGTGTTCTAGTATTCCCCTTTGTTCTCAATGTTAATTATATTTTTTTGTTATGATCCATGTAGTCATATGCCTTTGTATAATCAATAAAACACAGATACTCATTTTTCTGGTATTCTTTTCTTTTAGCCAGGATTCATATGACACCAGCAATGATATCCCTGGTACCACAGCATTGTCAACGTGCAGCTTGAATTTTTTAAAATGGTTCATGTTTCATTTTTATTTATGCCTTGAAACTGCCCATATTTTAGGTTTTTGATCTATGAAATAGGAGCTGAGCAGATTATTTATTTTTTTTAACTTTTACCAACAAAATTATGCTAGGAATTTCCTCAATTTTCTCTTATTACTAATAAAGCTTACAGGCACACAGTTTGTATAATAAACCCTTTAAGGACTGAATGTGTAGAGCATGCTGCAATGTATAAAAATTAAGCTAAAAATGAGATATAAATCTATATATGGACCAACTCAGTCCAGATTGCTAGCAAATATTTATCACAAGACAGGGGAAATTAATCAAAGGAGATACAATTCCATTATGAAAAGGTTAAAGAGAAACTCTAATATATTATTGTTTCTAACCATTCACCTCACAATTACAGTGCTTGAAAACAAAGTAAAAAATCGGTCACACACACACACCCACACACACAAATGTGTGACAGAAAAATCACACAATTTTTCAGTTTTCATCAGAAACACAGATGAATTTGAAATAAAAATTTACTTGGTTAATAATTGAATAACATTTTGTTTCAAAAGAAATTCCCTTGTAGATTATCTTGTTAAACATGAATGGCTGGTTAGTTTTGATCTCCAAGATAATTTTGGCAATCTTC
Source organism: Elephantulus edwardii (assembly GCF_000299155.1). NCBI lineage: Eukaryota > Metazoa > Chordata > Mammalia > Macroscelidea > Macroscelididae > Elephantulus > Elephantulus edwardii. The sequence continues at coordinate 39,260 of NW_006400238.1, read as the reverse complement.
TGTGAGGGGACATAAATGGTATCAGTCTGTACTGAGAGGGAAAACAAAACAAAACAAATCCATCGGTTATATTGCCAATGGGGTTTGAGTGACAAAAGAGTTCACTAATTAAATAGGTCATAAGGGTGCCTTTCTTGTATGTCTCAATGAGTCGCCTGTGACTCTTAGTGCTCTAAACGCTGCCATATTCTGAACCAGTCTCATTGATAAATATTCCTCTGGTACTCTTCGCTTTTCGCCACGAATCCAACTGACATTGATTATAATGTCTCTAGTGATAAATCCAGCTTGTATTTCTGGTAGCTCTCTTTTAATGTACTGTTCCAGATATTTTTAGATAATCTTCAGCAGGATTTTGTGTGCACATGATATTTGTGATGTTGTTCGATAATTTCCACACTCTGTTGGATCATCATTTTTTGAGATAGAAATAAATATGGCTTTCTTCCAGTCAGTTAGTTAACTAGATTTCTTGAAAAATCTAGTGATCATATTTTGGTGATCAGATCAGGGTAGCATTGTTTGTTGAAATATGTCAATTGATTTGCCAGCAATTTCTGGGGCCTTGTTTTTGCCAATTTCTTCAGAGCATCTTTAATTTTCTCCTTAATCACCATTGCCTCTTGATCATATGTTGTTTCATTAAATTCTTCTGTGTCAACCAATTCTTTTTGGTTCAATGACTCTGTATATGTCTTCCATCTTCTTTTAATACTTCCTGGATCATTTAATATTCTGCCAATAACATACATAAGTATTGCCACTTGAAGCTTGAATTTATTCTTTAGTTCCTTTAGCTTAAGAAATGCTAGGTGGGTTCTGCCCTTAAGGGTGCCTTTAGTTGCCAAAATTGCAAAACTGTAACCAATACAGCTTCTTGACACTAGGCCACCAGAGCTCTGAAGGAAATGCAGCAGTAGGGAAGTATTATGCTAGTGTTCAAACATGCTTAAACTTTTGGCAGTTCTCTATGTACTGTTCCAGCCATTTTAAAAATTATCATCAGCAGTATTTTGCTTACAAGTGGTATTAATCAAAATGTTCAATAACTTTCACATTCTACTAGATTATCTTTCTTGGGAATGGGAACAAATATGAATCTATCTCAGTCTGTTAGTCAACCATGTGTTCTATAAAATTCCTATCATAGACTCATGATCGTACTCTGGATTCATCTGTTGTCTCAAATGTGTCTATCAATATCCGTTGTTTGCTGGGGTCTTATTTTGCTGCCAGTGCTTTCAGTGCACCTTGATCATCTTCCTTCATTACCATTGGAACCTAACCATATGGCACTTTCTGAGCTATTTCAGTGTTGGCCAATCCTTTTGGCACAATGATTCTTTGTTGGTTAATTATTTTTTGTATAATTATTTTGTGTCTTCATTTGATGTTTCTTGTATCATTCATGATTTTTCCCATAGCAGAGATTTGATTTTTTTTCCAGGTTGGTTTTTTTTCCTCAGAAATGCTTAGTGAGTTCTGCCCTTTTTTACTCTCCATTTCTGTTGGTACATTTTACTATAAATACTTTGATTTATCTTCTCAAGTTTCTCTTTGAAATCTTCTGTTCAGCTCTTTTACTTCAACATCTCTTCACTTTGTTTTGGGTTCTCAAAATTCTGGTATATTTTTCAAGGTCCCTTTTGAAATTCATTTGAGTTTTCTCTTTCTCTTCTGTCTTTGTAATAATTTCCCCCCCCACTTCAGTGATGATATCTTTGATGTCCTCCCACAAGTCATCTATTGTCAATCACTCATGGTCAATGCTACAAAACTATTCTTAAGATTCTGTTTAAATTCAGGTAGAATAGATTCAAAATTATATTTTGGATCTTTCAAACTTTTTATCATTTTCTTTCGCCTCAATATGAACTTACACATGAATAATTAATGGTCTACTCCATAGTCAGCACCTGGTCTCGTTTAGATGGCTGATACTGAGTTTCATCAATGATTCCTTCCACGGATCTTATCAACGTGATTCCTATACAAATACATAAAATGACTAGATTTTGTATATTCAATTTGTTATTAACTGTAAATATCTTAAAAAAAAAAACACAAATTACAACTTTACACAGGGACCTTAACAGATGCATAAGAACTAGATTGTTTCTTTTTATTTTATCCTATTTCCCCTTTCAATTTTCATAAACTTGCTTCTTCTACCAGTTCTTGAACTGTGCTTTTCATGCACACATTAAATGACTATGAAAAGGTTTGTACTATTTCTCAGAATACATAACTTACTGATGTTCATTCAATGTTGTCTCATAGTGGTCATTTATAGGTTTCTAAATCTATAATAATTGTTATGATAGAAGACTACCCACGTATCTCTTACGAAGTCACTGATGGGATTCAACCACCAGATCACAAAGTGGAAAATGTATGTCTATCAAATATCTGAGAATCTTAACTCAGATAAGTTGAAGCAGAGTAGTAATCAAAATGAATTTTACATTTACTTTAATGAATTTTTGCGTCATTAAAAGTATATATCATTAGGGAGCTCTGGTTGCCTAGTGGTAAGAAACTGCACTGCGATCTCAGAGGCTTTCAATTCGAATCCACCAGATGCTCTGCTGGAGAAGGAGAGACAATCTCCTCCCCTAACAGTCAGATCTGATTTGACAATACACACACAAAGAATAATGAAATAAAATTTTAGAAAAAGAATTTTAAAAAGTATATACCATTGTGTACAAATTTTTTCCATGTCTTTTATCCATTTTGTAACTGGTTTATCAGTCCTTTTTCTTGTGGAGGCCCAAGAATATTCTGTAAAATTTTGTTATAGGACTCCTGAATGAGATAGTATTGCCATGCTTGTTCCAAGTCTGTAGGTTTTCTTTTCATTTTTTTTGGAAAACGTTTTGGATGCATACATGGATTTAATCCTTAAAAGGTTCCATGCATCAATTTTATCGTCTTCAGATTGTACATTTTTGGTCATATTTGGCAGTTTCTTTATACCTTGAACTAGTACTTCTAAGCTTGAGCTCAGTTTGTCTCTTATGAATGTTATGGTTTGGGGTTTTATTTCCAGTTCTTTGATCCATCTTGAATTGATATTTGTGTATACTTTTGACATGTTGTAAGGAGCGACCGGTCCTTGGAGAGGGACAACATGCTTGGTAGGGTAGACGGACAGCGCAGGAGGGCAAGACCCTCTATCAGGTGGATTGATTCAGTGACTGGAGTAATCAGGATGGGTGTATCAGAGACAGTGCGATTGGCACAGGACAGAGCAGAGTTTAGGGCTGTTGTACATAGGGTCGCTATGAGTCACAAGCTACTTGATGACACATAACAACAACAACAACAACAACAACAACAACAACATGCTGTATCCTGTTTCAGATTTCTTTAAGTGGAAGTCTAGATTTGCCAGCACCATTTGTTGAAGAGGTTATCATTTCCCCATTTGACAGCTTTTATTTCCTTGTTGAATATCAGTTGACCATAGTTAGGTGCGTCTATTTCTGGGTTCTTAATTCTGTTCCATTGGGTCTATGTGCCTGTCATTGTACCAATACCATGGTGTTTTCATTACTATTGCTGTGTAGTAGGTTTTTTTCATAGCAATATTCATCATCGAACATGGAAACAGCTCAAATGTCCAATCACAAGTGAATGGATTGAGAAAGTATGGTACATTCACACAATGGAATACTATGTAGCACGCAGGAGCAATAACTTCGTAAATTATTACCTAACTTGGGAGGGACTGTAGAGCATTATGCAAAGTGAACTCAGTCCCACAAGGATAAATATTGTATAAAACCATTATTGTAAAATGAGTATTGTTCGATATAAAAAAGAGCTTGTGGCCGTGAGGGAGAGAAATAAAGAAAGGAATTCATCCCAAGAAATGAACAGGCCTTTATTGTGCTGTCTGCAAAGGACACCAAGTGACCCAACAGCATAGCATGCAGATAGGATCAAAATGGTGCTTGGGTAGTTTGGGGGGTTTACTTTTTATAGGAGTCCTGGGGAGAACTAAGATGATACTTCTTGGAATTTGGCTTGTTAATTTAGTTAGGTTTTAGCTTTTCTTTGTTCTTGTTGTTGTTTTCTTAAGCTCAGATTCTTATCAGGATCCATTGTTTGGTCTGGGCCTTGAGGTGACCAGCTCAGGTGTTATTAAGTTTCTCCAGAAGTGGTCAAGTTGGGTTGTGTGTGAGAGGGACTGCCATATTCTCCCTTCAAGTATAAGTATCCAAGAGGGGTGGGAAAGATTGGAAGCAGAAGGATAAAGATATGCAGTCAGAGCAGGGCTTAATCACTGGGCTGTTCAATTTGAAGGGTGGAGGGTGACGGAAATTGAAAGAATTTGTTCTTGAAAACAATATATTCAAATTTTGTAAATAAACTATTGTTAAAAAAACAAATAAAAAATGCTGAGAAAAAAAATTATACATCCTTGTGAAAGTTTAGGTTTTAAAGACATTAAATATTTTATGTACTTATGTAGTCTTTTATAATATTATCAAGACCATCAGAATAATATAAAACAGGTTAAAACTTAGCAAAATGCCCTGAGACAACATTTAATTGCATTAATGCTAAATAACTTCACCAAAAAGCTGTTGTCTGAACTAAGCAAAGGAAAACTGCATGGTTTAAAATCAGAAAGAGTGTGTGTTAGGTATATGTCCTTTCTCCATTCCTATTCAATGTGCATGTTCAATAAATAATTCACATAGCTGGATTTATGAAAAGGGATGTACCATCAGGATCAGAGGAAGACTCTTCAATAAACTATGTTATGCCAATAATACAACTTTGCCTGCTGAAAGTGAGACTTGAAAAACATGTTACGGAAGATAAAGAACTACAACCTTAGATTTGGATTATATCCCAACATCAAGAAAACAAATATCCTCAACACAGGGCCAACAGACAACATCATGATAGATGATAGATGATAGATAGATAGATAGATAGATAGATAGATAGAGGATTGACGCTGTCAATTATTTCTTCTACTTGGATCATCAATCAATACCTTTAGAATAAGCAGTCAGAAGACCAGACCAGGAGATGTATTGCATCAAGCATGTCCACTTTCAGGGATCACTCCAAAACACATAAGAGAAATTATATATGCTTGAATACCAAGGTGAACCTGATTTAGGCCTTAGTCTCTTCAATCAACTGCTACACATGAGAGCTGGACAATGAATAAGGATCATAGAAGAATTGATGCCTTTAAGTTGTCGTACTAGAGAAGAGTACTGAGTATACCATGGAATACCAAAAGAAGAAATATGTCTTGGGAAAAGTGCAATAAGAATAATCTTTGAAGGCAAACATGACAAAGCTCCAGCTTTCATAGTTTGGATATGTTGTTAAATGAGTCAATACATTAGAAAGCGTTGCCATGGTTGGAAAGGGCAGTGAAAGGGAGGAAGACTCTCAATGAGATGAGCTGACAGTACCTGCAGCAATGGGCTTAAGTGTGTCAGAGATGGTGAGGATGGTGCAGGCTAGAACAGGGTTCATAGTTGTTGTTCACAGGGTTGCTATGAGTCATACTTGACTAGACTGTATCTAACAAGAACACTTTTTTTTCAGTATGACTATTAGAATGCTGAGTACATGTTAAAAATGTATGCTAGGAATCGGAATGCACAATTATTAAGAAACATTCTAAAGAAATCCTTTGATGTTAAAAAAGTGTTAAGGAAAAAAGAACCATAGTAATGATATGATTGGAAAAAATAATAAAATAATATACCTTTTACATGGTCTTAGATAAAAATTGAAGTAATTATAATAACTGGAGATCAATGATCTCTTTATTAATTGCATAGATAATTTTGCATTTTTTATAAAAGACAAGAATATCTGCTTATTATATTTCAAACTATGGAAATGTTTTCTTTCAGAAATCAACCAAATCTTTTAGAGTTGTTCACTTTTAATCACGTCAATTTCTCATAAAGCATAGTTTAATTTTCTTGATGTCTTATTTTTAAAGAACTGGAGAAAACAAGTAAAATAAAATTTATAACGTCATGCAATTCTTTCTATTGTTATCAGGATGACACATAGAGTCCATTAGTCCATCAGCAAGTATAGGAAGCCAAATTTCATAGTAAATATTTGTAATAAACCTAATGCTATTTCAGGATGTGGGGGAGGCCCTAGGTACAAGCTGGAATTCACTCTGAGGCACCAAGACAATCCTTGAATGTTTACAGGGGTAGACTCTAAGAAAATCCTTAAAGGGATTCTTGCATTGTATTTGCTAACCCCTCCCGCCTGCATCAAGAGGAAGGTTTTCAATAGAAAGAGCTTAGCTTTATTTGCATTGAATTCTCTTTGTGATTTTGCTCCCTGGCAATTTTTCAATAAAGACACAGGGAACTAAGGTCCCTGCTTTGGTTGCTTCAGTTGTTAAAGAACTGTTTTCTCTCCTGCTTCACCTCTTTTCCCCTACATTCTTGATGTTTTGTCTCATTATTAATATTTATGAATGTAGTTTACTCTTGGTCTGCAACAAGCAAGTACAAGCACATTAACTGTCTTATATGTGCTCACAGAATAAACATATTAAGTGAAAAGAGGAATAGCTGTGGCACCTATCCAGGAGAGACTGCCTTTTCCATGATTTTTTCATATAATTTCTAAGCACACAGAACTATTGAGTGTCTACACTATACTCAATTCAAGTGAAATAGACTCAAGGTCAAGTTTTGGTTCCCGTAGATTTGATTTAACTTTCTATAGCTTTAGTTTGAGCTTGTATTTGAGTAGTACTTGGCCTAGTTTTCACAGAAGATACTGTGCTTCTCCAACGATTATTTCTACAGATGTAATAGATCTGATTCCTGTGCATATCAACAGGTGAAATCCATGTGTATAGTTTGTGATGAGTATTGAATATACTATGGACTACTAGGAGAACAACAGGTTTGTTCTGGAAGAGTGTAACCAGGATGCTCCTTGAAGGCAAGGAATTTGAAGCTTTATCTGACAGACGTTGGGCATTTTGCAAGCAGAGAGCAGTCCTTGGAGTGAGACATCATACTTGGGAGGAAGGACAGTGTAAAAAAAGGAAGACCCTGGATGAGATGGCCTGACTCAGTGACTGGGGTAATGAGGGTAGGTGTGTCAGAGACAATGAGGTTGGCTCAAGATAAAGCAGGGTTCAGAGCTGTTTTACATAGGGCTGCTATGTGTTGCCAGTGGCTTGATAGCACAATAACATCTACAACACTATACTATATACAATATATACATGTATATACTATATACAATAGACCTATTGTTCCCAGGGCACTTGCAACTGATAAGAATAGCAGAATTTCTTTTAAAGCTGTTATAAAATATACAGTGGCGCAAAACAACTATGAGATAACATCTCACCCCAGTCAGAATTGCAAAATTTAACAGAACAGCAAGCAACAAATGCTGGCGAGGTTGTGGAGAAACTGGAACCCTTATTCACTATTGGTGGGAGTGTAAAATGGTGTAACCACTGTGGAAGGCAGTATGGTGCTTTCTCAAAAAGTTGCAAATAGAGATACCGTTCGACCCAGGAATTCCACTACTGGGAATATACCCTAAGGAGACCACAACCAACGTCCAAGCAGACATATTCACACCCATGTTTATCATGGCTTTGTTCAAAATAGCAAGGAGTTGGAAACAACCTAAGTGCCCATCAACAAATGAATGGATAGAGAAGCTGTGGTATATTTACACAATGGAATACTTTGCTGCATTGAAAAACAAGGAACTCATGCAATATGATTCAAAATCGGTGAGCCTGGGGGGCATTATGCTGAGTGAAGTATCTCAGTTACAAAAGGACAAATACTGCATGGTGCCACTGTTGTAAAGCAGCACTGACCTCGAGGTTGGGAGGAGACTGAGAAGAATGGGTTCATGAGGGAGAAAACTGTTTGAGAGGGAAAATTATTAGGGATTTTTGTCGTGACAGGAGTGCAGAGTGAAGGCTGTATAGTGAAGTGGACCTGGGGGGAAAGATTGTAAAACAATGAAAGAATTTTTCTTTTACTTTTCCAAGAGGGTAGTGTACTAGGAGAGAGGGGAGAAAAGTGCAACAATAAATGAATGGAAATCCAAAGTCTGTAAATTTTCATTGAAATTAATAATAATTTTTAAAAAGAAAAAAATGCAGTGGTGGATATCTATATGTAGGATTAATATATAACCTCTTAATGAGAAGGAAAATCTAATCTATAGTCACACCGAAGAAACAAAATTCAAATCAAATCATTGTCATTGTGTCAGAATGAACTCAAAGTTAAACTTCTCACAGCTTTTCTTATGTTTCAAATTACATGTTGTTGTTGTTATGTGCCATCAAGTAGCTTGCAAATCATAGCAGCCCTATGCAACAATAGCTGTAAACCCTGCCCTATCTACTGCCAATATCACTGCCTCTGACACATCTACTGCCATTATCCCAATTACTGTGTCAATTGTTCTTATTCATCTTATCATTTCTTCCTCTTCTGTGCTGTCCCTCTACATTTCCTTCTTCAAGGACTGGTACCTCATAGCTACCTATCAAAGCATGTGTTACAGAGCCTCAAAATGTTTACTTCCAAGGAGGAACTCATTTTCACCCTCTTTAGGACGACCTGTTTTTTCTCTTGGAAGTCCACTCAAAGCCATTAATTCTTCTTCTATCATCCTTAGTCATTTTCCAGTTCTCTGATGCATAGCAAGTAATTGCAAAGACTATGGTCTTGATCAGGCACATCTGGGTGTCTTGATTGACATCATTGCTCTTTAACAATCTGGAAAGATCTCTGACAGCAGATTTTCCTATTACTATTCTTTTTTTTATTCCCTGACATTTTGACCAAGAATGTGGATTATGGAAACCGAGGAAGCTAATTCAAGCTAGGTTTACAAGAGACTGTGGCACTAAAGACATTATTGTCAATGTGAGATGGATCTTGACTGAAAGCAGAGGACCAGAGGAAGTTTCATTCATTATGAAAAATTATTTGACTGTGTGAGTCACAAAAATTGTAGCTAACCTTGAGAAGAATGGGAGACCAACAACATTTGAATGTACTCATGCAAAACCTATACTTGACCAAGAAGCCCTCAGAACAGAGAAAGAAAATACTGCATGTTTCAAAATAAGGAGTGTACCAGGGATGTGTCCTGTCTCCATACATTTTCAATCTATGTGCAGAAGAGATCATTCAGGACCCTGGATTTTAGAAGGAGGAACATGTGAACAGGATTCAAAGAAGTTTCATCAACAACTCCATTATGAAGATGACACCAGTTTGCTTGCTGAAACTGAGGAGGACCTGAAGCATTTTCTGCAGAGGATCAAGGACTGTAGTCTTCAATATGGATCAAAGCTCAAGATTTTCACCGCTGGGACTACTGGCAACACCATTATAGATGGAGAAGTTAAATCACACAGGAATTCGTATTTCCCCTGTCAAGCTGCTTGGTTTTGAGTTGCCAAAGAGATGGCAACTTTTAGTTAGCAGTGAAATCCCCCATGGACTAGGCCACTGAAACTTTCTTAAAAATGTGAAACTAAAACATTTCCCTGCAACTGCATATTTAAATTAAGTAGATCCACCCCTTTAAGGTTTTGGAACCAGAACATATCTAGGAATGAAAATAAAAATTTGATGTAATGTTGATCAAGATGTGAGTTTGTGGTGCAGATGGCACATTCCTGCAGTATCCCAGTGTTCATTCAATTGTTATCCTCAGTATTGAGCAGAGGAAAAGTAAATGAAATTAGATTAGTATGTCTTCTTTTTAAAACAGATGTTGTGCCTGATATAATTTATTCTTTTAGAAAGTCTAACATATGCCACAGTATTCATCACAGATTAACTGCATGAACTTGCATATCATTACCAAGCTTTGTGAGTGGGAAAATGAGTGGATGCATTTTTCACAGTTCTGATTAAAAAGTATATCAGACTATGTAATTGAGATTGAGATAGGGAAAAATACTTAAAAGCCAAATAAAGCATTATATAAGAAAATCTGAAATATTTTCTATATATTTTAACTCTCTTTTCTTAAGAAAAAGTTCATTGATGCTAAAGAAATGGTTTATAATTATTATGCATTATACCCCAAATACACATTTTACAGGAATTGTTGTTTTTACGTGCCGTGGAGTCGCCTGCAACCCTTAGCAACCCTATGTATAGTAGCTCTGAAGCCTGTCCTGTTCTAAGCGAGTTTCACTAATTCTGACACACCAATTCCCATTGCTCCAGTTACTATATCAACACATCACATCTGGGGTTTTCCTCTCCTGCGCTGTGCCTCCACCCTTCTGAACATGATATCCTTCTCCAAGTCTTTTCTGGCCATGTGCCAAAAAATATGTGAGATGGAGCTTAAAAATATTAGCCTCCAAGGAGAAATCTGTTTTCACCTTCTCCAAAACAGGCCTGATTGTTTTCTTGGCTGTCCATGGTATGTTCAAGACTTTTCTCCGGCACCACAATTCTAAGGCATTGACTTTTTTTCCTGTCATTATCCACCTCTCTGATGCATCACAAGTATTTGCAAATACCATGGCCTCTATTAGGTGAAACTTAATTTCTAGACTGACATAATTATTTTCAATTCTCTGAGGAGGTCCCTGACAGCAGATTTTCCCAATGCAATTCATCTTTTAATCTCCTGACTGCTGGCACTAAGAGTGTTGATTCTGGTGTCAAGCAAGATATAATTGTTAACAACCTCAATCTCTTCTCCATCAATCATCGTGCTACCAATTGGCCCAGGGATGTGTATCTTTGTCTTCTTGATGTTGAGCTTCAATCCATATTGAAGACTACAGTCCTTGTCTTTCTGCAGCAAGCTTTTTAGGTCCTCCTCCATTTCAGCAAGCAAGATTGTGTCATTTGCATAACAAATTTTTCATTAGTCTTCCTCCAATCCTTATACCACATTCCTGCTCATGAAGCCCTGCTTCCCTAATGATCTGTTCTGCATACATATTGAAAAGATTTGGGGACAGGATACATCTTTGAAGCACTCTTTTCCTAATTTTGAACCTTGCAGTGTTTCCCTCCTTTGTTCTGAGAACTGCTTCCTAGTTCACATATAGATTTTACCTAAGTGCATTCAAGTGTTCTGGGATTTCTATTTCCCTCAAGGTTAGCCTTAGCCACAATTTGTTGTAATCCACACAGTCAAAAGCCTTTGTATAATCAATGAAACACAGATAGCTATTTCTCTGGTGCTCTTTGCTTTCTTCCAAGATCCATCTGATCCTGGCAATAATGTCTTTAGTGCCATGGCCTCTTCTAAACTCAGCTTGTATTTCTGGTAGTTTTCTGTCAATGTACTGTTCCAGTCATTTATGGATAATCTTCAACAGGTTTTTGCTAGTGTGTGATAGTAATGATACTGTTTGATAATTCCCACACTATGTTGGAATGGGAATAAATATGGATCTATTCCAGTAAGTTGGCCAGGAAGTTGTTCTCCAGATTTCTTGGTACAACCTGATGACTACATCCAGGGCAACATCTGTTTGTTGAAATATATCAGTTAGTATTCAATCAGTTCCTGAGGTTTTATTTTTTTTGTATTTCATTATAATGTCTTGCATTATCTTCCTAAGCTGCCATTTGAAATATTTTATTCATCTCCTTTTCTGGATAATGTGAAATACTAATGGAAATAGTGGAATTTAAAAAAAACCCCACAAAAACCCTGAATTGATTTATTCTCAAAATTATTTTAATATTCAAGCCGTGGTTTGTCCAGTCTCTTGTTTTGCATCTGAGAGCTGGACAATGAATAAGAAGAATTTATTGGTTGGAGCTGTAGTGTTGGAGAAGTGTACTAAAGATCCCATGGATTGCCAAAAGCACAAATATGTCTTGGAGAGGGTGCAGCTGAAGTGCTCTCTGGGGGCAAGGATAATGAGGCTTCACCTCACATACTTGGGTATGTTGCTAGAAAGGGCTTTTCCTTATAAAGGCACATGATGTTTAGAAAGTTGGAGGGTCAGTGAAGGAGAGGAAGACCCTCAACAAGGTGGACTGACATGGTGACTGTTACAATGGGTTCCAGTGTGTCAGGACGTGTGAAGATGGCACAGGGTAGGACAGGGTTAAAATCTGTTCGTAGAATCACTGAGTCATATTTAACTTCATGGCACCTAACAACAACATTAGTTTACATCTCCTTGCAAGGCATACAAGGAGTTCTAGAGGAGTATTCTGTAGGGAAATAAATGCACTGCAAATCCAAAAGTGGCTTTTCTCTGACAGCTTCACTCTTCCATGTGTTCCTAGATAGACAAATAGGCAATCTCCTGTAATATAAATATAGTCTCTGAAAACCATCTGAAAGATCAGCAATGAATTAGTTCTCAGAGACAATAGAGAATGAGTTTGATAAGTCATACAAGGCTTTATATAGGATAAATTAATAATTTTCCCATGCTATAATTTGTTTCCCTATAGTTTTGTTAAAATTCATACTTTGTCTAATTTTTTTCTATTTTCAAAGAATAAGAATACAGAGATACATATTATTAAAGAAGAAGTGAAATAGTTCTTATTTATTTTGATAATGAGACCTACAATATAACTTCTAACTTTATTACTTAGGAGATGCTAATGTAAAGAGGACAATGTTTCCTATTTCATATTAAATTATCATTTAGATATTTTACTTTTTAAAGCAAATAAAATTTTAAAAAATCTATATCAGAGTTTTATTGCACTCATATAAAACCTGGGTAGAATCTAGGGGAAGTTGTAGTTACCATGGTAACAGAAATGTGCTCTTTAAACAATATCTATCCTAACTGCTCTACTACTTGTTCTGAGTGATTTCTTTAAAAATACTACTCATGGGGCTGTAGATATGAGAAATTTTATTCTGTGTAAAGATATATATCTATACAGTTTGTAACAAGTCCCTTTGGCATTTGAAGGTTAATTAGATAAAAATGTAACCAACGTGAGCTTTAAAAGCACTGTATTCTCACATTATGTGGCCAATTATGGGAAAATGTAAAAGAAAGAAGAGAGGTATCTTAAAAAATTATATCAACTATGATATCAATCCATACAAACTATTTAGGGTTTATGAATTAATGTGACTGTCTCTCTCAGAAAGTATATTAGCGAAATGCATTTCACATGTTAGACTTTTACAAGGCATAATAAGGTGCATAGTATTTAACAAAATGCTGCAAAATAATGTAGCAGTAACTTTATTTACAATATTAAAATATGTTGAAAAAATAGGTTATAACACAAATAGACATACACATGCACACTTACTCGAGTCAGATTTGTGTGGTTTGTATAGTCATCTTTAAAGGCATAGCATTCACAATATTTTTATTACCGTTTTTGTTGATAGGTGTCATCAAGTCAACTCTGTCCAATAGAGACACTCTGCACCACTCAACACCAAATACCATCTAGTCTACTCCTGTGCTATTTTTTTCTTTCTGCTTTCTGTGGGAGAGGGATGGGCAGTCTCATCCTGTGAGATTATCTGCCTCTGAAGTTCCACTGGAGGGTCAGCTATGGGTAGTTCTGACTTGATAGCATAGAAGAATTTATAAAATACTTAAGCACCACAATAAGATAAAGGTAAATAATCCAATAGAAAAATGGGCACAGGATATGAACAGACACTTTCACCATTGAAGACATTCAGATGGCTAACAAG
>NW_006400238.1:22159-24104 GCF_000299155.1 Elephantulus edwardii | reverse complement strand
GTGGATTGATTCAGTGACTAGGGTAATCGGGATGCATGTGTCAGAGGCAGTGCAATTGGCACAGGATAGAGCAGGATTTAGGGCTGTTGTACATTGGTCGCTATGAGTGGCAAACGACTCAACGACATATAACAACCACAACAACAACATAATACCTAATCATATATTCCTTTCAGATAGTTCTTCACCTGAACTGTTCTAATGCAGTGTTCATTATCTAGCCACTCTTTCTCATTTTCTCTCCAATCTCCCATGTCTGCCCTATATTATAATAGTGTTGTTATTCAGTATTTGTCCTTTTGGAATTAAAAAATTTCACTCAGCATAATGTCTTCCAGTCTCCCCCACATCTTGTAATGTTTTAGAAGTTCATTGTTTTTACATGTTAGTTAATATTCCATGGGGTGACTGTACCATAATTTTTCTATCCATTCATTTGTTGATGAGCATAAATATCCATTTTGATATTTTAAATTTTCTCTAGTTTAAACAAATTATTTTCCAAACACACCTTATTACTCTCATAAGAAAATTTTGCTACGTGACATGTTGTGGTCATTTTCTGAACATAGTGATTTACCTACTCAGTTGGAAAAAATAAATCTTTAATGTAAAAAAGAGAATGGATCACTGGGCAAATTGCCCAAACATGGTGGTGCTTAAGCTTTTCTAGGTTTTTTTTTATATTTAATATTAAGATTAAAAACAATAGTCACAGATTTATTATTACAGAAAACAAAGTAAACATTTAAAAGTAGTACTTTACAAACTTTAAAATACCATTTCTATTTGCTTTCACTTATTATGAGAATATTTTATTAGGAAAAGTCTATTACTTAACAACAGTTGAAATATTCTACTGCATTTTATAACTTTATACAAGATCATTGTTTTTAATATATATTCTAATCAATGATTTTGACTAGATAATTTTAAAGAAATTAAATCAGAAAACAAGCTTTTTCAGTGTTTTTTTAACAACAGTAGTTCTCTATCCTTTTAGAATAATGATATTTTTTAGGTATTATCTTTCTTTTGATTATTAAATAAGTCATATTTGATAATTAAAACTTATTGCAATATTGTTAGTCACCTTTGATGTAAGTAGGGTTAAGAGGTGTTTAATTCTCATTACATATTTTCAATCATAAATCTTTTTTTCTAACCATGACTCTGGAATAAATAGTTTATGAAATTACTTTTTGCTCTAAATAAATTTATATGCCCCAAGGAGTTAGCCAAAGAAAGCTTGCTTGAGTCTCTTTTTAGGGATTAATACATCACCCTAAATTCTGCATCTCTGATATGAAATGAGTTGTAATCAGTATAGTCAAAGTCAGAGTGGTTTCCAAAGATAAGTTATTGTGCAAAGGTCAGTTTCTCATATTGAAGAACAGTCTTGATTCACTATGAGTGAAGATTTTAATCCTTCATTTGGTAATAACCATTTCAAATATAAAGGCTTTATTTTCCTCCACTAAATTCTGTCAATGCTTTTTACAACAAATGAAATACATCATTTTCTGTAGA
Organism: Elephantulus edwardii; assembly: GCF_000299155.1. Lineage (NCBI taxonomy): Eukaryota > Metazoa > Chordata > Mammalia > Macroscelidea > Macroscelididae > Elephantulus > Elephantulus edwardii. The sequence continues at coordinate 22,574 of NW_006400238.1, read as the reverse complement.
ATGTATGTACTATGTAAAATGACACTGTTTGAATTATTTAGGGGTAGTTTGACCTTGAGAAAATGTGCTCCTTGTCCTTGGGAAGTCAGTTTGAGGAAGATACTGCAATTGCTGTGACATGACTTACCTGCCACATAATAGAAATTTGATGACGATAAATGACTATGTGAAATATTAATTTTGAGGGTAATGAATCATCATAAGATTTACATCAGAAGGTAAAGACCATATCTTTGTAACTTCTCTTTGAAATTAGGAGTGCAGGTTAAAACACAAATGAACTTTTATTCCACTAAGTATGTTAGAAGCTTAACTTTAAGGGCAAATAAAAACATGCAAAATAAGGTTTATCCCTAAATATTTTAAAGGATATCCTTACTGTTTCAATATGAAATGAATATACTATTATAAAGAT
>NW_006400238.1:15321-21444 GCF_000299155.1 Elephantulus edwardii | reverse complement strand
AATACTTCTTTTAATTTCCTGGCTGCTGGTGCCAAGAGTGTTGATTGTGGAGCCAAGCAAACTGAAGCTGTGAACAGTCTCAATCTCTTCACCATCCATCCTGATGCTGCCAATTAGTTCAGTGGTTCATCTTTGTCTTCTTGACATTGAGCCTCAATCCATACTGAAGGCTGCAGTGCTTGACCCTCAGCAGCAAGCACCTCAAGTCTCATCTGCATAACACAGATTGTTTATAGATCTTCCACCAATCCTGATGCCACATTTCTCCTCAAGAGCCCAGCCTCCCTGATGATCTGTTCTGCATACAGGTTGAAAAGGTATGGAGACAGGACACATCCCTGGCGTACGACCTTCCCAATTTTGAAACATGCAGTGTTTCCTTGCTCTATTCTGATGACTGCCTCTTGGTTCAATATAAGCTTCGCATTAGCACGATAAAGTGTTCTGTGATTCCCATTCTTCTCAGAGTCAGCCACAGTTTGTTATGGTCCACACAGTCAACCGCCTTTGCATAATCAATGAAGAACAGATAGACATTTCTTTCCATGTTTTATAGTCTTGTGAGCACTCTGTGAAACCAAGTACGAAGTTGAAATTATAAAAAAAAATAAATTCTCTTCCAAGTTGTACCATGTTTGCACATTTGGTTTGAATTGTTCATTTTTTTAAATCAAATACTATTTTAATTGTTATTTTAATTTTAATGAACATTTATCTTTCTTTGGAATGGGAATAAAAATAGATCTCTTCCAGTCAGTTGGCCAAGTGGTTGTTTCTTACCCCTGGACCTATAGGTAACATCATGTTAGATGGTGAAAAGATTAAAAACTGTCAACAACTTCGTCTTACTTGGATCCACAATCAACACCATTGGTACCACAGTCAGGAAATGAGAAGATATATTGCATTGGGAAATTCTGCATTTAGTGACCTGTCCAATTTGTGGAGGAGTCAACTTGAGGACTAAGTTACATCTGATTCAGGCCATGTTCCTTCCGATCACTCGCTATGCATCTAAGAGCTGCATAGCTCAAAAAAATAAGAATAACAGAAGAATGGATTCATTTATATTGTGGTGTTGGAGAAGAGTACTGAACATCCCATTGACTGCCAAAAGAGACAAAAAAATGTCTTGGAGAAAATGCAGCAAGAGTGCTTTTTAGAGGCAAAGATAATAATGCTTTGACTCACAAAATTCAAGCATTTTGCTAAGAAGGGCTTTAAGACATGCTGCTCAGAAAGGCATAGGGTTTGTGAAGGAGAGGAAAACCTTCAACCAGGTGGAATGACAGAGTAAATGCCTCAACAGGCTTTAGTGTGTCAACAAGTGTGAGGATGGTACACGATAGGACAAGGTTTTGTTGTTCATAGAGTCCCTATGGGTCATCCTTGATTCGACAACTCCTAACAACAACCACCACCACTGAGTTTTCTATCATCTCCAATAACGCTTAAGTTTTACCCAATTATATTTGGCAATACTCTAAATAATGTCTTTTATTTTCTAACTTATATTTTTAACCACCATTACACTTTTTAATACAACTTAAAATAAAAATAAAAAAGTTGTTTTACAAATTAAAACCTTCCACTAGGGTTCCAGGACTGTAAATCTTAATAGGAGCAAACTGACTGTATTTCTCTCTCTGAGTGGTTGATAGATTCAAATCATAACCACCGAGTAGAAGGCAAACGTGTAACGGTTGTATATGTGCATTTCTGTATCTCAGTGCAAGTGTGCTAATTCAAATCTTTAGGTGACTGCCTAAAGAGCAAACAATGGGATATAGAGGTGCAAGGCCGTGGGTATCTCTCTGAAAGAGCCTGAAAGAGTGAAAATAGCAAAGCTACACACCACTCCAGAGCAGAAAGCAGATAAATAGCGCATAGCCCTGCTCCACAGAGCCTCTAGAGCCACTTCAGCAGCAAGTGGTTTGCTTCTTCGCTACTGACTCAGAGACTTACAGTTGTGGTACAGAGAATGGTGTTTATTAGACAATTATGTAGAGGAGGAGAGGGAAAGAATATGACACAGGGAAAATCTAACATTTAGGCCAGCAATATCAAACTAGATTAACAGAAAACATAATTCTTTAATTAATAAAAATCTTGGTTTCATGTCAGCAATACATATTCATGAAGCCTTCAATCTTCAATCTTCCAGCAAGTTGTGTCTCAAAGCAGTTATAAGTCAGTGTGTCTTTCAAACATCTAGCAAGAACAGGCAAACTTAATTGGAGCCATCAAAAATGTAAGAAGCATCACACTTACAAATACAAAGGTCACATTTTGCCACAGTTTTTGAACAGCAATGAAACAGTCTCTCCTTCATTATCACCAAGACCTCACTCTCAACTCTTGTAGTCAATGATGTTGAGATTTTTTCATGTGTCTGTTGGCCATCCAATAATTTTCCTCTGTGAAAAGTCTTTCTGTGTTTGTTTTTCCCTCATTTAACATATGAGTTATCAATCTTTTTCTTGTGGATATAACTTTTGTGTAAGACCCTTATCTCAGATGGTATTGCATTTTTTTCCCCAGTCAGTAGATTTTCTTCTCACTCTCTTAGGAAAAAAAAAATGCACACAACGATTTAATCTTTGGAAGGTCCCATTCATTAATTTTATTCTCTTCTGGTTATGATTTCTGGCTATATTTGTCAGTCTCTTTATACCATGGCCTTCTAATGCCATCAATTCCTGGGGCCTTGTTTTTGCTAATTCATTCAGAGCTGATTGAACTTTCTCCTTAATTAACATTGCCTCTTGATCATATGCTATTTCATTAAATTCTTCTGTGTCTGTGTTGTGACTAAGGGTATAGTGACTTTGTGTACTCCTTCTATCTTCTTTTAATGCTTTCTGGATCATTTGATATTCAACCCATAGAATCCTTAATTATTGCAACTTGAGGTTTGAATTTATTCTTCAGTCCTTCAGTTTAAGAAATGCTGAGCAAATATGGCCTTTTTTATTTTCTGACTACAGCTTTATGCACATTTCATTATAACACTTTGCTTTGTTTTCCTTCACTATCCTTTGAAATCTTCTGGGCAGCTCCTTAACTTCTTGATTTCTTCCCTTTGCTTTGGCTTCTTAGCACTCTAGTGCAATATTCATATTCTTTTCTGACATCTCAGTTTTTCTTCGTCTGCCTTTGTAATGAGTTTTTGCACTCGTTTTGAATTATATTCTTGAAATCCTCCCACAGCTCATTTGGTCATTGTTCATTAGTGTTTAAGCCCTCATTCTTACTCCTGAGATAATTTTGAAATTCTGAAGGGATAGACTCAAGGTCAAATTTGGGTTCCTGTGAATTTGATTTAACCATTTTTAGCTTTAGTTGGTATTTGTCTATGAATAGTTGATGGTCTGATCCACAGTTAGCACCTAGCCTAGATGTCACACTAATATTGAGCTTCTTCAGTGATTCTTCTTCTCAGATGTAATTGGTCTGATTGTTGTTGTTATGTGCCGTTGACTCATAGGGACCCTAGGTACAACAGCCCCAAACCCTGCTCTATCCTGTGCCAATTGCACTGCCTCTGACACACCCATCCCGATTACCCCAGTCACTGAATCAATCCACCTCATAGAGGGTCTTCCCCTCTTGCGCCATCCCTCTACCCTCCGAAGCATGATGTCCCTTTCCAAGGACCTGTCCCTGCAACATGTCCAAAGTATTTCAGACGAAGCCCCAGAACCCTTGCCTCCAAGGAGCAGCCTGGTTTAACCGTCTCCACGAGGAATTTTTTGTCTCTTATATTTCTTTTAGTTTTTAGTGTCTGATGTATTGATTGGTTCTGAAATATAGTTTGTTTATTTAGGAGCAGGGTTATTTTGATTTTTTTCATGATGTTTATCATGATGCTTCTGCTGCTTTGTCAACATTGTGAATGTTTTCTAGGTAGGCGCTAGCCTGTTATAACTGTGTAATATCCTATGGGAGAGTGATGTTCTGCTAAGGACCTGTATATTGGTCCTTGCCTTTTAACCTGAGAAAGCAAATTGAGCTAAGTGTCTTAAGGAATTCCAAGCTTTCTCTGTGTATTGCAGTTCTGAGGGTTCAAGAGCAGCAGTACCTGGGTCATAGAGTACAGGAATGCACTGTTCTCTGGAAACTTTCTTTCATATCCTTAGCAGTTTGGGGATTTGACCCTAGACATTGTAAATAATTAAATAAATTTTAAAAAAGATTTGTTTTGTTGTATTTCATATATATATTCTAAATGTATCAGACAGTGAATAGGCTAAACTCAGACATTGACTGAACTCTAAGGTGAATGATATTCACACATCTCAGGTTCAAGCAGATCTTTAGACAGAATCTACATATGTGTTTTTTAAGCAATCTCTCTATGAGTCTCAATTTCCATAATTTTAACCTCTATAGACATTCCAAATGTATTTCTCAAGTTCTCAAAGAGGAGGATTAGATATGCCATATGTGTTTTAGGGAGCACTGGTAGCCTAGTGGATAAGGCACTGTACTCAACTCAAAAGTAGAATATTCAATTCTGTCAACTGCTCTGAGGAAGAAAGATAGATAATATCTTTCTATGTGATTTATAGCCTGTGAAAACTCCATGGAGGGTCAGCTATGGATCAGTTCCAACTTGATGGAATATAAAAACAACAACATTTGTATTTTTGTTGAAATAAATAGCATACTTTGGTCTAGCCATAAGGCAAAACTGTAATTAATCAAGAATATACCTTCTGCATTTTGTTTCATATAAGGGTTAGAACTTCTCCAGTTTTGGTCTGCTTTTGTTCACTGTATAATGCCTTTCATTAAACAGTGTTTCTAAAAAACAGTTTATGTTTCTGTATTGGTTGGTTTTATTTCCTTTTTTCTATATTAGAACAAGTGCTTTATCTTATAGGTGCTGCTTAACCATTTCCTAAGAAATATATTTTAATTACATGACAGAAGTGATGTTTCCCTTCCAATTGCTAAAAAAAAGGTTAGTATGTCTCCCATCGTTTTTCATTTGTTACTCTACGTACACACAGACACACTTGAAAGCAATCTTAACTGTTCTCAGTATTCTACTTATGATTATACAGTATTTGTTCAATACTGTAGTAATTATTGCCTGGAATATAGTTAACTTTCAGTGTTTTAATCTCATGTTATTTGAACCCTATAAGGATAACACAATACAGATATGACTACATTTTTTTAAATTTCTCCATTAACTTGTTTTTAAATTCTACTGCTTCAAGGTGAAGCTCTTGCCATACTATTTATGAAAGTCATAATACGGCAGAGTCAATTATAAAAAAGTATACCACTGAATGCCAGATTTTGAAATATAACTTTTATTGCTTGACGCTGTTACTTAAAGTACAGGACTGACTAAAATGATGTGGTTATCATTTTTAAAGCATATTTACTATTGGTAATAGTTTTCTTATAACACTGTAATGTGAGGTCAAGTAATTGTATTCACATATGTATTGCTTTGCTATTTAATACTATATTATTTTCTTTTAATAACTAAAAAATACTAATATTACTTTTAATAATTATATGCTTTTATTTATTTGTGACTAGATAACAATTACATCAAAATACTGATGATCCAATGTTTTCTACTTTTTTTGGCCTATCAATAATAATAGCTTCTTTAAGACAGCATATAATAGACAATAATATTTCTCCACATACGGTATAACATATGATCATTTGGACAGCACAGATAGTAAGTGCTAACTGTGAAAAGAATGGTAGATGAAGAAAGCAAGTACACAAAATAATTTTAAAGAATCATTGCTATTGTTGTATGTCATCAATTCAGATCTGACTCACAGGTGACCTACAGTGGGTTTTCAGAGACAACAAAGCTTCTAAAATAATAATAGAGAAAAAGAAAGTTCAAGATTCCTTTCCAATTTATATAAAAATAGTTTAAAAATTATCTCCATTTTCCTCTTGATTACTGGCAAACTATTTGTATCATTTAATCATCAGTCAATCATCTACTAAACTCCTGTATCTTTACTTCTGGTCAAGATTTCTCCCTTGAGAATATACCCTGAAGAGACCATAGCTGACATCCAAGCAGATATATGCACACCCATGTTCATTGCAGCTTTGTTCACAATAGCAAGGAGTTGG
>NW_006400238.1:10488-14496 GCF_000299155.1 Elephantulus edwardii | reverse complement strand
CAAAATCTCTGTAAATGTTTATGAAAATTAATAAAATATAATTATAGAAAAAAAAAAGATTTCTCCCTTGAACAGAGGACTCAATAACAGTAAAAACAACATGCATTTATTACTAATAATTATTCTGAGATATTATATTTGTTTGGTTTCTTAAAATGTTAATAATTCTTTTAAGAAGAAAAAATATGCTTATCTATGACCTACTCAAAGCATATAAAGTAGTAGATTGACAACTGAATTCAAATTAAGAATATACTTTCAATGAAATAGTGCAAAAGAGTAGATAGTGGATAATGAAAACTGCATTCAAGTAGGTGAGGAGAAGAACTCTTGGAGAGGAATATATGACTAGGTATTATATGTACAGCAATCTGGAATAAGTGGTAAATTGCAAAGTGCACTGTGAGGAAGGAGGAAAATGTGTGGCAATGAAAGAATAAAAACCCAATCTCTCTATTAAATCTCTTTGGTAAAATTAAAATTTTTTTAAATGATATAAAAATTCAATTTACTAACTTGAGATAATCGTTCATATTTAAGATTGCTAATTCCATACATCTGCATGGTTTAAAAATAGGGAAGGAGTGCATCAGGGATGTGTATTGTCTCCATACCTTTTCAGTCTACATGCAGCTGAGATTATTCAGGTGGCTGGGCTTTATGAGGAGGAATGTGGCATCAGGATTAGAGAGACTAAAATATGTTATGCAGATGACACAACATTGCTTGAAACTGAGGAGGACCTGAAGTGCTTGCTACAATATGGACTGAAGCACAAGATCAAGAAGACAATGATTCTCACTACTGGGCCAACTGGCAGCATCATAATGAATGGAGAAGAGATTGGGGTTGTTAACAATTTTAGCTTGCTTGGCGCCACAATCAACACTCTTGGCACTAAAAGTCAGGAAATAAAAATAAAAACTGCAATGGGAAAATCTGTTGTCAGGGACCTCTACAGAGTACTTAGAAGTAATAATATCAGACTAGAAACTAAGTAAGGTGAGCCTAATCAAGGCAATGACCTTTGAAATTACTTACTATTTATTAGAGAACTGTACAATGTCTATGGATTATAGATGAATAATTGATATTTTTGAGTTGTGATGCTGGAGAAAAGTCGTGAACATACCATGGACCACCAAGAAAACAAATAACTCTGTCTTAGTATGAAAACAAGCTTCTCAGGAATCCAAGGATTTTGAACCTTCATCTCACATATTTGGGCATTTGGCCAGGAGGGACCCATCCTTGGAGAAGGATATCATTCTTGGAAGGGTGTAGAGACAGCACAGAAGAGGAAGACCCCAGATATTGATGCAGTAACTAGAAAAATAGGAATAGGTGTGTCAGAATCAGTGAGACTGCCTCAGGACAGGGCAGGCATCAGAGCAGTTATGTATAGGGATGCTATGAGACACAGTCCACTCAACAGCACATAACAAAAGCTTTTTCATACATATATTCCTTTTTAAAATATTTAAGATATCTGTTAGAACTGATAGGAAACGATATACATACCATCTCACCCCAGTAAGAACAGCAAAATTCAACAGAACAGCAAGCAACAAATGCTGGAGAGGTTGTGGAGAAACTGGAAACCTTATTCACTGTTGGTGGGAGTGTAATATGGTGCAACATCTATAGAATGCAGTATGGCACTTTCCCAAAAATTTGGAAATAGAAATATCATTTGACCCAGCAATTCCACTTTTGGGAACATACCTTAAAGACACCATAATTGCCCCCAAGCAGAGGTATGCACACCAATGTTTATTGCTGTTTTGTTCACAAGAGCAAAGTGTTGGAAACAACCCAATTGCCCATTAACAAATGAATGGATAGAGAAGCTATGATATATTCACACAATGGAATATTATGCAGCGCTGAAAAACAAAGAATTCATGAACTGTTATACAAAATGAGTGACCAAGGAGGACATTATGCTGAGTAAACTATCTCAGGCACAAAAGAGACAAATACTGTGTAATGCCACTGTGATAAAACAGGACTGACAAGGGGGTTGAGGGGAAACTAGGAAAAGAGGGGATAAACAATTTATACTGCATTGAATCAGATGAGAGAGAGAACTATATAAAAAGAGTATATGATTTGTTATTACTTGTATGACGAGAGTCCAGAGTAAGAGCTGCATAGTAAAGTGGCCTTGGGGAGGGGACTATATAACAATGAAAGGTTTTGGGAGAAAGAGGGCAGGGAGAAAAATGTCCAACAATGAATGAATGGAAATTCATATTCTTTATAAATTTACAGTAAAATCTCAATTAAAAAAATACACATATAATAAAGGTATGGAGATAGGACACATCACTGGTATACACCCTTCTGGTTTTTGAACCATGTAGTATATCCTTGCTCTGTTCTGTCTAAACCTTCCTGGTATAAGCACAACCTAGTATTCTGGGATTCCCATTCTTCTCAGTTAGTCAGAGTTTGCTGTGATTCACATATTCAAATAGCTTTGCATAGTCAATGAAACAGATAGACATCCCTTTGGTATCCTCTGCTTTCTGCTAAGATTCACTTAACATTGTAAGGATCTCAACAATAACTTGTGTTATGCAGATGACACAACCTTTCTTGCTGAAACTGAGGAGGACATGAAGCACTTGCTGCAGAAGACCAAGGACTGCAGTCTTCAATATGAATTGAAGCTCAAAACAAGAAAGCAAAGATTCTTCCTACTGGGATGATTGGCAGCCTCATGAGAGATGGTGAAGAGATTGAGATTGTTACTGGCTTTAGTTTGCTTTGCTCCACAATCAACTCTCTTGGCACCCGCATCCAGGAACTCAAAAGATGAATTACAGTGGGAAAACCAGCTGTCAGGGACATCTCCAGAGTACTGAAGAACAAAGATGTAAGTCTGGAGATTAAGGTGCATCTGATTCAGGCCATGGTTCTTGCAATTCCATGCTATATGTCAGAAAGCTTTATACAATGACTAGGAATGATCGAAGGAAAATTGATGCCTTTGAGCTGTGGTGCTGGAAAAGAGTATTGAATAGACAACGAAATTCCTGGAGAACAAACAGGTTCATCCTGGAGAGGGGGAAGCCTGGCTGCTGCTTAGAGGCAAGAATTGTGAAGCTCTGAATGACATTCTTTAGGCATATAGTAAGGATGTAGCAGTCTTTGGAGAGGGACATCAAGCGTGGGGAGAATGGAGGGACAGTGCAAGAAAGGAAGACCTTGCATGAAATGAATTGACTCCATAACTGTGGTAAAGGTAGTGGGTGTGTAAGAGACAGTAGGGTTGGCTCAGGATAAAGCAAGGTTCAGACTCATGATAGGGTCATTATGAATCGCAGGTGGATGGCACATGACAAAAACAACAAAACAACATTTCTAGTCCCATGGCTTCTTTTAAACTCAGCCTACAAATTTGGTAGATATCTGTTGATGTGCTGTTCCAGTCATTTTTGTGTAGTTTTCAGCAGAATCTTGCTTACATGTTATATTCATGATATTGTTAGATAATTTCCACACTGTTTTGAGTCACTTTTCTTTGGAATGAGAACATATAAGGGCCTATCTAGTCAGTTAGTCAGGTGGTTGTTCCTTAGATTTCTTAGGCTAAGTAAAGATACAAAGAACTCTTTGCAGTTGTCTATATATAACAAGCTAAAAAAAAATCTGTGACCCTGTATCATCTCATCTACATATTCTACATTCTTCTTCATAGGTTAAATCCTACTTGTCACAAAATTCCATACAAATTGTTGTTTATTGTTATGTGCCATTGAGTCTCTTGCAATTCATAATTACCCTAGCAAAGGGGCCTAAACGCCGTTCTACCCTGTGCCAACCTCACCGTCTCAAACACACTCATTACCACCACTCCACTCATGGAATTGATCCATCCAATCAAGGATCTTCCTCTCCTGCAACGTCCCTCCACTCTCCCAAACATGATGTCACTCTCCAATGACCAGTCCCTCCTTGCAACATGCCCAAAGTATGTCAGACGAAGGCCCAGAATCCTTG
>NW_006400238.1:7284-9878 GCF_000299155.1 Elephantulus edwardii | reverse complement strand
TGATCTGTTCTGCATACAGATTGAAAAAGTATGGAGACAAAATACATCCCTTCTTGATTTTGAACCATCCAGTGTCTCCCTGCTCTGTTCTGACAACTGCCTCTTGGTCCAGGTATAGGTTTCGCATTAGCACATTCAAATGTTCTGGGATACCCATCTTCTCAGAGTCAGCCACAGCTTGTTGTGATCCACACAGTCAAAAGCCTTTACATACTCAGTGAAGCACAGATACACATTCTTCTGGTATTCTCTACTTTCTGCCAAGATCCATCTAACATTAGCTATAATATCCTTAGTACCATGACCTCTTTTAAATCCAGCCTGCACATCTGGCAGTTCTCTGTTGACATATTGTTCCAAACATTTTTGGATAATTTTCAGCAGAATCTTGCTTTCATGTAATATCAATTATTTTGTTCTATAATTTCCGCACTCTGTTGGGTCACCGTTCTTTGGAATGGGAACAAATAGTGATCTCTTCCAGTCAGTTGGCCGGCTGGCTGTCCTCCAGATTTCCTGGAACGACTTAGTGAGCACATCCAGGGCAGCGTCTGTTTGTTGAAATAAATCAATTGGTATGCAGTCAACTTCTGGAGCCTTGTATTTTGCCAATTCCTTCAGTGCAACTTGAACTTCCTCTTTTATCACCATAGGCTCTTGTTCATATGTGTACTCTTTCCATCTTCTTTTAATACTTCCTGAATCATTTAACATGCTATCCAAACTATTCTTAAGGATTGCCACCTGTGGCTTGAGTTTGTTTTTAAACTCCTTCAGCTTAAGAAATGCTGAGCAAGTCCAGCTCTTTTGATTTTCTGGCTCCAGCTCTCTGCACATTTCATTATAGTATCTTGCTTTGTCGTCCAGGCTGCTTTTTGAAATTTTCTGTTTAGATCTTTGATTTCTTGGTTTCTTCCTTTAGCTTTGGCTTCTCAGTGCTCTAATGCAATATTCAGAGTCTCATCTGACATCCATCTTGGTCTTTTCTTCTTTTTCAGTATTTGTAATGATCTTTTGCATTCTTCGTGGACGATTTTCTTGATATCCTCCTAGAGCTCATTTGGTCTATGCTCATTGGTCTTCAAGGCCTCAAACCTGTTCCTGAGATGGTTTTGAAATTCAAGAGGGACAGACGTAAGGTCAAATTTTGGTCCCCGTGGTCTTGATTTAGTTTTCCTCAACTTCAGCTTGAACTTGCATATGAGTAGTTGGTGTTCTGTCCGACAATCACTGCCTGGCCTGGTTTTCACAGCTGATACTGAGCTTCTCCAGCAATTCTTCCCACAAATGTAATTGATTTGATTCCTACGCATACCATCAGGTGAGATCCATGTGTATTGCCTGTGTTTATGTTTCTTATAAAAGGTGTCTGCAATGAATAAATCATTGAATGTGCAGAATTCTATCATTCTGTATCCAGCCTCATTTCTCTCACTGAGCCCTTGTCTTCCAGCTACTGATCCTTTTTCCCTGTTCCCAACTATTGCATTCCAGTTGCCCATTGTTATCAATGCATCTTGATTGCATCTTTGATCAATTCCTGCAGAAGTTCATAGAAATCTTCTATTTCCTCCTCTTTAACTCTAGTTGTTGGTGCATGTATTTGAATAATAGTGATATTCACTGGACTTCCTTGTATGCTTATGGATATTCTAGAAATGACTTTTTAAATTATGAAACCAACCCCGTTTTTCCTCATTTTTCATCCTCGGCATAGTAAATCATATGATTATCTGATTCAAAATGTCCCATGCCAAGCCATCTCATTTCGCCAATACTTAGTATGTCAATATTTGTACGTTACATTTCTTTCTTAACAGTGTCCAATTTTCCTACATTCATGCTTATCACATTCCCTGTTCCAGTCACTAGTTTCTCCTTACAGCTGTTCCTCTTTCTCTGTGTTTCCATTTCTAAGTTCTCAGTTTAAACTGCCATGTCTGTTAGTCTAAATGATAGTCTAAGTGTGCTCTATGGTATATGGGGTTTTTGAAGACCTGTCATTTCAGAAGTCGATGGCCAATCCTTCTTCCTATCTGTCTCAATTTCTAAACATATATAATAGTATCTGAGAGACAAACATTCAAAAGACCAATATTCAGTGCTGGTGCCCACCCTGCTACAGTTTGGTGGTGTGGGTTTTTTGTTTGTCTTTTTAATCCACACTTTCTCTACTCCACCACCAACCCTTTCTACTTTTGCCTACAACATTCAGCATCTGTCTCCCATTGACCAGCCCCTGATGTGATGGCCTAAGTCTCAAGCCATCAAAGAATCCATACAAATTAGAAAATTAATTATTTGACTGTGATTTTTAAGACATTACAATGTTATAATAAAAATGCAGTTACTTGTTGTTAATTAATTACAGCTCATTCGTGGCCACTTCTCTGTACAGACATTTTTAAAATACGGTTTTCAAAACTGTGATCTTTCAGAAATAAATCATGAGAGAGTATTTGAGTCATCTCTGTTGTTGTTGTTATGTGCCGTCAAGTCGCTTGCAACTCATAGCGACCCTATGTACAACAGCCCTAAACCCTGCTCTATCCTGTGCCAATCTCATTGCCTCCAACACACCCATCCTGATTACC
>NW_006400238.1:0-6826 GCF_000299155.1 Elephantulus edwardii | reverse complement strand
TGGAGCCAAGCAAACTGAAGCTGTGAAAAATCTCAATCTCTTAGACTAAATTATTTATTAGTATCTTGGATCAAGACGTAGTTCTTACAACAGAGCAGAGAAACACTTCATTGTTCAAAATCAGAAATGGAGTGCATCTGGTAAGTATTCTATCTCCATACCTTTTCAATCTATATGCAGGACTGGATATTTGAGATATGGGGCTTTATGAGGAGGGATATGGAATCAGGATTGGAGCAAGACCATTTAACAACCTGTGATATGCAAATGACACAACCTTGCTGGCTGAAAGTGAGGACCTAAAATGCTGGCTGCAGAAAATCAAGGATCATAGTCTTCAATATGTATTTGAAACTCAACATTAAGAAGACAAAGATACTCACTACTGGGTCAATTGGCAGCACCATCATAGATGGTGAAGCAATTGAGGTTGCTAATAATTTCAGCTTGCTTAGCTCCACAATCAGTACTCCTGGAAGGAGGTAGATTGACATAGTAACTGGGGTAATTGGAACCGTTGTGCAGTAACTAGAGTAATGGGGATAGGTATGTCAGAGTTAGTGAGATTGGCTTAGGATAGGGCAGGCTTCAGAGCTGTTATACATAGGGTAACTATGAGTTATAGACAACTAGATAGCACATAAAACATTAATAGTAGCTCAGAACTTAACCATTTGCGCCTTCCAGTGCTTCAACATAGAACTTGTTAAACTATATTTTCAAAATCAATTCAGCTATCATAGCTAATGCAAAGTTGAATTATATATTCATGTGGGTTAGTATAGTTAATATATTTTATCACTGCATCCCTAGTTTGTTGTTAAGTGCCAGAATTAACAACAGCTCAGAGTGTCCCTGCGAACAACAATTCAGAAGCTTGTCCTATTCTGTATCATATTCATGAACTCTGGCATGCCTCCTCAGTGTTACACATGGGATTTACTAATGGAAGCTTGTTTAGGTAATTGTATATGTTAACAAAGATTCTTGAGATATATTAAATTAACCCTGGTGATATAATACATAAAACATCAGTCTGCTAACCAAATGATTGTCCTTTCAAATTCACCAGCAACTCCTTAAAAAAAAGGTGAACAGGCTCATCCTATAAAGACCTAGCTTATTACAAACCCAATCGGTGAGCCCCTTGGGTTGGAAATGAAATAATTGTACCATTTTCTTTAAAATCAATTAAGCCTGATCTAATTATGACAGAATAACACTTTTTGTTGTTGTTGTGGTTGTTGTTGTGCACCATCAAATCAGATCCTACTGGCACAGAAGGAGATTTCCTGTCTTTCTCCAGTGGAGCATGTGGTGGATTCAAACTACACGCCTTCAGCATTGATGCACAGCTTCTTGACATTAGGCCATCAGAGCTCCCTTAGAATAATTTTTTTATTATTATTAATTTTAATAGACATTTACAGAGGTTTTAGATTTCCATTTATTCATTGCCGCACTTTTCTCCCTGCCCACCCCTCCCCACCAGCTCGCTTCCCCCTCTGAAGAGAGGAAAAAAAACTCCTTCATTAGTATACAATTTCCACATCCCTTCCCCCCCCCCCCCACCCCGAGTACACTTCTCTATGCAACCTTAATTCTGGATTCCTGTGCTAACCATAATATTCAATCATACATCACCTATAATCTGTTCTTTCCCTCATCTGTTTCAATGCAATATACATCATTTATCCAGTTTCTTTTCTGTCATACCCCAACCCTGATGTCAGATCCATTCTACAACAGTGGCACCATGCAGTATTTGCCCCTTTGTGACTGAGCTATTTCACTTAGCAGAATAATTTATTTTAATGTTGGAATATCACGTATGGAATGTTTGGTCATTTTTTTTTAGCTTTATTTTCATCCACAAGTGGATGTCAGTGGATTGGATTTGCCAGATGGAAGAGGTGTCTCTGGTTTTATAGTTCACCAGCATTTGGACATGCCAGAATTAAAAAATGCAGTAGGGCCCTTGGGCCACAGTCCCATGGGCCAAATGTTAATTGGTTTCAGGATGAACGTTATTTTAAGTGATATAGCAGTGGTCTATTTGCTGTACTGAAGTAACCTGAAGTTGTTATAATGCTAAACAACTGTGCTATAGGTGTGTCAAACACCATAATGGCTATCCATCATGGACAATGTTTGGTGGTGCTCCCAGATTGATTCAAGTTTGGAAACAGGAGTGGCATCCTCTTCCTAAACCACATGCCTTCTGGAAAGTCTATGCACTTGGAGAAATGATGATAATTATACAAATACTTTAATACTTTTGTTCATTATATATATATATATATAGAGAGAGAGAGAGAGAGAGAGAGAGAAAGAGAGAGAGAGAGACGGATATGAATATAGATATGAGAAAGAGAGAGCATGCGAGCAAGCCCTTGTATTTAAAAGTTGGTTGGGCCCAAAGGCCTAGTGTTATTTTATTTTGGAGGAATATTCTTCTAACTTGTACAGCACTCTTCTGTCAATTTTTTGTACTGAGGTAATTTGGGTTTGCTGAACCTTATTCCATTCTGGGGTCAAATCCCGTAACGGCCACCCATGGTAAACAGTGTTTGGTGGAACTCCCAGTTTGAGACAGGTCTGGAAACAGGAGTGGTATCCGCTTCCTAAACGACATACCTCTGGAAACTCTATGAACTTGGCAAAACAGTGATAGTTATAGAAAAGCTTTCAGGCCTTTTTTCATAGGGTCATTACGAGTCATGCTCAACTTGAAGGCAAGCAACAACAACAACAACAACATGTTAGAATACCATAAATTGTCTGGACGGAACCTATCAAATGTTTAATATTTGTAGAACATCTGTATCAAATATTTGTAGAACAAAATATTAAAGTTGGACCTAGAATGTAAAAGCACTTAAAATTCTTGTAATTACTGTTAAGTGCTGTTGAGTTGGCTCAAACCCATAAGAACTTTATGAATAACACATTTAAATGTTGTCTAGTCCACTGTCATCCTCTAGTACTTGTTCCATTGCCTTTAGTACTCATTAGTTATGCTTTATTAACAAATTACTTACTATTATAAGACATCAAGTTTCTTTTTTGTTCACTGAGCCCATATCTAGAGCCTTATATACATAGGGAGAGAGAAAGAAAGAAAAAAATGAAAGAAAGAAAGGCTGAGAAAGCCAGAATTCATTTTGAGGAATTGACTCGTGGGATGTGAGAATGGTAAGTTAAAATTCTATAGGCCAATTGACAGAATGAATAGTCTTTCAATCCTTTATCAAAAATTACTAAATCAGGAACTTGGGCCAGAGAGAAATTTCAGGAGAATTGCTGTTAAAGTCTAGAGAAAGAATCTTCTCTGTAGAAGTCTCTTATTTTACTCTTAAGACCTTTATTAACTGGATAAACCCCTTTACACTAATAAGGATAATATAATTTACTAAAGGTCAACCAATTTAAATGTCATTCATGTAAGGCACTTCATAGATACATAGAGATTCATTTCCCTAAACATTAAGTGTCATATCTTAGCCAAGTTAATTTATAAAATTAACCATGACATATATACAGAGTTTATCTGAGAATCCATATTTTGGTGTTTATTGTGAAAACAGAACCCATGTTTCAAGCCTATAGCTGAATTTACCTTCAGTTAAATTTCAGCTTTAGCATTTATCTCTGAAATTCTCAGACTTCCTAGCAAGTGTTGTCTCATGCACTCTAAAATTCAGATGTCAGCTCTTGGATGACAACCATCTATGTGTCTAAACAGATATTTATGTTTTTGCCTACACATCTGTCCATGATTGTGTAGAATCTTCTACCTACTTGTCATAGTTGAAGGCCATTTAAAATATTATTTGCAACATCCAAAACATTCTTTCTTTTCTCATATGTTTTATACTCATGCCCATTTTTGTTGAGTCAATTCTAAACCATTCTTCTATTGGGCTTCTAAGACTACACATCTTTTGCAAAGAAGATTGCCCATCTTTCTCCTCAGAGTAGCTGGTAGCTTTGACTTTTTGGTCAGTAGTACACATGAACCATATTACAACACTAGGGTTCTTTTCAATTGCCATTCTTCATTTATATCCTACCTAGCTCAAAGAAAATGTCTCTACAAAAATCCTCCTTGACCTTCCTAATTATACCAAGTATGTCAAATATTCACTTATATTAATAGCTATATCTCACTGTTATGAATTTTACATTTCTTTGATTTGCCTAATCATTTCATCATCTATGATTATAATACAAACCAGTCACTGTAATCTTTCAACTTAAAACTTGGAATACATTAACAATACCTTTTATCAATTTCAGGTTATGATTTGGTTCTCTTCTCCCTACCTGCATCAACTTCTACCTCTCCCTTTCCTTTCTGAAGTCCCAGGCAGCCCAGCTATCATTGCCATTCCCCTCTCTTGCTATTGCTCTCAATTCAGAATTCTATAATCACTGTATCCTTTAATTATTAATAATTACATACTATAATTTTCTTCCTATTTCTCTGATACAGTTCACTATTTCTCATCTCAAGAAGTCCATAATGCAATTTCCTCTGTAGGAATGTTCTTTTTCTAGACCCTGTTTTGCTAGCAACTCATAGTGTAATAGTTGATAGACACTCAATTCAAAAGCACCTAACAGCAAACTTTTCTTATTGTAAGTTGTATCTTCCCAGTGACTCTTTTTTCTAGTCTTTCTCAATGTTTTACTTGTTGGTTGAGCAACACATATCACAGTATGTAATAGTTTTATTTTTTATAACATTACATTTCCCTCCTGTCACATTAATGTATAGTCTTCATCCAGATAGGTTAGACATCTTGTTTATCATTATTTTATAACTTTTCAATAATTGAACAACTGGTCCAAATGTAAATGATTTAATAAGCATATAGTGGCAGAATCATCTTTTTATTTCATTTATGCTGAGACCATTACTACTAATTTTCTTCATTCTCTTACAGTGAACAACTCAGTGCATCACCCTGGTAATTCAGACAACTTAGAATTTTCACATGGCCATTGCTCTTCCTGAAGAATTTTATAGCTATTTACATTTATTTGTTTTCAGTCAAGATCCATATAACATTAGCTGTAATATCCCAAGTACCATGACCCTTCTAAACTCAGCCTGCTTTTCTAGCAAGTCTCTGTTGATGAGCTGTTCTAGTCAGTTTTGGATAATTTTCAGCAGAAGATATTGTTTGAAAATTTTCACACTCTGTCTGATCACCTTTCTTTGGAATGGTAACAAATATAGATCTCTTCCAGTCAGTTGGCCAGGTGGTTGTCCTCCAGATTTCTTGGCACAACTTGGTGAGCACATCTAGGGCAACATTTCTTTGTTGAAATATGTCGACTGGTATACCATCCATTCCTGGGGCCTTGTTATTGCATTGGGAAAGTCTGCTGTCAGCGATCACTGCAAAGTACTGAAGAGCAATGAAGTCAGTCCGGAAACTAAGGTGCTTTGATCTAGGCCATAATCTTTGAAATGACTCGATATACATCAGAAAGCTGGACAATGACTACACATAACAACAACATTTTTTGATACGTATTTCTTAAAAACAATGTTCTTTTCAGATGTTAAGCATCTGTTAAATGAAACCACCACACTGCTCAATTATTCTGAAGCTTAAACTTCAGAATAAACTTAAACTTAGCAAAATTTTTTAATATCTGCATATAAGAATATTCTTATAGCCTAGCGTTAGTGTTTATTCTGACAGAACCAATGGATATTGTGTGGTTTAAAATCAGGAAAGGTGTTCGGCAGAGTTGTATCCTTTCAAGATGCTTATTAAATTTGTTTACTGAACAAAAATTCTGAGAAGTATTCCTACGTGAAGATGCGACATCAGGTTCAGAAGAAGACTAGATAACAATATATGATACTTAAATAATACGGCTAATATGTTGAAGGCAAGAAAGATTTTAAACACTTGCTGATGAAGATCAAAGACTACAGCCTTCATTATGTAGTACATTTCAAATTAAAAACAAAACAAAACAACAAAACCAGCAAAAGTGCTTCATAAGTAGCACTGTGATAAATGAACTTTGAAGATAGCAAGATTTAATTTTGTCTGGTTTCACTATCAATGTTTATAGAAGCATCAGTTGAGAAATGAAATGTTACATTGGACAAACCTGTTATAAAAGAATATTTTTAATGTTTTCGAGAACAAAGATGTTGTTTTTAAGGAAAAGATGCTTCTAATCCAAGCCATGACATTTTCATTTCTTTATCAGTTAATAAGGAAGAAATTAATTTCTGCTTTGAATCATGATGTTGATGAATAATATTGAACACTCAATGCTTTCAGATAAATCAATATATCTCTTTTAGAAGTACAACTAGAATGTTCATTAAAAGAACAGATGGTAAGACTTTATCTCATGTACTTTATATATATTAACAGAGAGAACCATTCTTTAGAGGGAAAATATCATGTTTTATTTAATAGAGTATCCAAAAAGAGAAATACCCTCTACAAGATAATCACCACAGTAGCAGAAACAGTATGCTCAAAGACAGTATGGTTATTAAGAAATATCATTGCTGCAATAAACATGGGTGTGCATATATCTGCTTGCATGGCAGACATGGTCTCTTTGGGGTATATTCCCAATAATGGGACTGCTGTGTCAAATGGTATCTCTATTTGCAATTTTTTGAGAAAGAGCCATATTGCGCAGCTTTGTTTACAATAGCAAAGAGTTGGAAGCAACCTAAGGGCCCATCAACAAACGAATGGATAGAGAAGCTGTGGTATATCCAGACAATGGAATACTACACCGGATTGAAAAACAAGGAACTCATACAATATTATTCAAA
>NW_006400237.1:741587-756152 GCF_000299155.1 Elephantulus edwardii | reverse complement strand
TTATAACACCCCCCCCAAACTATTGTTATGTACATAAAGTCAGAATAATTGACCTCTGGAAATTTTTCAGAGGCAGTTTATCACCAGAGAAGAGATTGTCCATCTTTCTCCTCTGATGCAGGTAGCAAATTCAAACGTCTTGTTTTTGGCTTGACAGCTCAATTTCTTCCCACAGATTAATCCTGGAGAGAGTTAAACCAGGCTGCTCCTTGGAGGCAAGGATTCTGAAGCTTCAGCTGACATACTTTGGTCATGTTGTAAGGGGAGACCGGTCCTTGGAGAGGGACATCATGCTTGGGAGAGTGGAGGGCAGGTGCAAGAGCGGAAGGTGCTCTATGAGATGGATTGATTCAGTGACTGGGGTCATCTGGATGGGTATATCTGAGACATGAGATTGACATAGGACAGAGAAGAGTTTAGGGCTGTTGTCACTATGAGTCCCAAGTGACTCGACGGTACATAACAACAAAAACATGCCTCTGGAGCTGCCTAAGGTAACATTATAAAACAAAATGGACACTAATTCAAACCCATATGATATATATATCATTTCAAATAAAACTTAAATTAAGGAAAAGAAGAAAAAATATTTCATTTGTTGTTTTGTACTATTTAGTCAGACACTCCAGTGGGTTTTCAGAGACTGTTAATCACATGGGAGGAGATTTTCTATCCTTCTTCTATGGTGCAGCTTATGGATTTGAACAGTGTCTCTGGGATTGCAGCTCAGCTTCTTACCAATAGACTACTAGAATTTAGAAGAGTCTTAACACTCTCATAAATGAAGAGTATAAAACTGTCTCACAGATTTGGGTATGTTATCAGAAGTCATTCCTTGGAGAAAGACCACATACATGATAAAGCAGAGGACCACCATGAATGAAGAGAGATTTTGGGGATTAAGATTGATATAGTGATTGCAACAACGGAGTTACACACAGTTGATATTATGAGACTGGTGCAGGCTTATGCAATGTTTCATTACATTGTACATAAGGTTTGTGTGAGTTGAATCTGATTCATGGAACCTTAAAACATTTTGTGCATTTTTCTTCTTTCATTGATGTATTTACCTATCTTGAAAATGTAACATGCACATTTAAAAATTAATTTTACATTGTTTTTCACATATATTATACTCTTCTAATTTCTCTCACCTTCCTACCCATCAAATTGTACAACCCCATGATTAATCCTCCCCTACCTTGAACATCCTCATTTCACTGCTTCTATTCTCCCCACTCATTCTACATCAATGGTCATATACAATATTTGTCTTTGTGAGACCAGGTTAGTTCACTCAGCATAATGCCCTCCAGCCCCTCCCAAGTAAGGTAATAATTTACAAAATCATTGCTATATAGTATTCCATTGTATGAATGTACTATAATTTCTCAATCCATTTGAAAATGTAACATGCACTCTTGATTAGAAGATGATCATGGGTCCTGTGGGGTGAATAGATTACATTTTATTTTTATATCGTTATGTGCATATCTTTTTCAAATAAAGATATGTAATAGTTTGTCTAGTAGATGTTATCAAAATAAAAACAGAACAAACAAGCAAAACCTTCTGATATTGATTTAATTCTGGGTCAAAGTGGCCTTTCATTAATTTCGTAAGCTCTACGTCTTAAAAAAGTAAATTGTCTCATCCTTCTTCTCCGGAGTGGCAGGTATAGTTGAACCAACCATTCTATTAGCAACCAAACAGGTACAACATTGTGCCAGCAAGACTTCTTAGACTTTATTCACATTTTTACATAGTTTGGAATTTTCCCCTTTGTAAAGAAAGCCACATGTAATTGGTATATAAATCACATCTGTTGCCTAAACATCTTTTATTCTTGAGAACCCTTATCTAAATTAAACACTTGCATATGCCAAAGGAATACAATTACTATGTCAGAAGTAATACATCTGAAACATTTAGACATCTATCAAAAAAGTAAGTGGGAAATTTAAACACATTTTTGTTGTGGCAAATTTTTCATTTAAAACTGTGAACAGCAAAGAATGAGTAGAAACATATTTGATAACACATTCTTCCTATTATTGACTAATTTTTGTGGCAAATATTGACTTCTCTATAAATCAAACTAAGAAATTAATTTTCAATGCATTTCAAAATAAGCAACAATGAATAAATGAAAACCCACCCTTCTGTAAAGTTTCATTAAGATTACAATAAAAATATAAAAAATAAGAATATAATACTTCATGTTCTGGTTTGCAGTAAGTATTATTTTTTTTAAATTACATTGATGTGCATATAAAGTTTGTGTGCATTATGTTCCACATTATTCTTTATTTACATTGTGTTTCATATAATCATTCTCATTCAATCATACCCTATCTTTCCAGATCTTCATTGAATCTTTCCCATTTCTTTTACCACCTTTCCCTTCAACCACCAAGGTTTGCTATCCCTGCCCACCCTCCCCCTTTTGTTTCTACCATTTACCTCTTTAAATACCCATACACATTTTTCTAGTTATGTTTCCATTTTTACAATAACTGTCCTATGCAATATTTGTCCTTATGAGATTGAGTTAGTTCATTCAGTATAGTAACCTTCAGTCTCTCTCAAGTTATGTAGTAATTTTCTAAATTGTTACTCCAGAGTGTTGCATAAAACCACTCTGAAAAGCAGTTTGGCATTTCTTCAAAAATCTGGACTTAGAAATTCCATATGATCCAGCTATTCTACATCTAAGAATATACTCCAAGGTAATTAGAAGTGCTACACAAAGGGAAATTGGTACACCAATGTTCATAGCAGCATTGTCCACATTTGCAATAACATGGATATGGTCCAAATGTCCAACCACAATAGAGTGGATTGAGAAATTGTGATACATTCACAAGATCATATTTTATTATGTGTTGCTATTGTTGTTGTGTTTCATTAAGTCAATTCTGATCCATAAAAACATATAGAATGAAGTAAAACTGCCCTAAAGAATTGTCAGGCTCATAATATCTGCAGAAGGGAGCTCAGACGGTTGAGTCCTTAGATAGTTGCTAAGACAAAGGTCACACTTCTCTGGTTTTTCAAATCTATCAAACCCTCCAGAGGAGAAAGACAAGTGATCTCATACTGTGATGTTCACATCCTTGAAAACTAATTGAATGATCAACTGTGAACTGGTCCTGAATCAACAGAATTATTTTGGGATTGCATGTTGGTTGTTTTGCTTTATGTTTGTTAATTTGTTGTTATTTTAATATTTACTGACATAGACTACCCAGTACATATTTCTGTGATGAAAGGACTGGTGAAATTGAAGAACCACTATTTCCATTTGCTGCTGAGTATTTAAACACTGTATGTCTAGGGCTTCTTTATTATGTATAATGATTATAGTTTTCCATTTTACTTTTTGGAAAAATTAATATTCAGATTATATTTTTTGTAATAAATATATGAAGGTGGTTCAGAGTTCTCAAGATGTCAATCGAGACTAAGCAGAATATAGATCTGATCTAAAGTAATAACCTTTCTCTGGCATCACCACTGCTATTTTTGGTTCCATGGACTCTTCTGAATGGAATTTAGATATCCAGAAGTGCTCAATCAAGTAATTTTTAAATAATTTTCTGCTTATTAAAAATTTTGCTTACATGTTTTATTGATGGTATTATTCAAAAATTTCCCCTTTCTATTGGATATGATTTTTTTGGTATAGAGATAAATGTGAGTCTCTTTCTGTAATTTGGGCAGATATCCATTTGCAAATTTTTTATTTAGATAAGAAAACATATCCAAGCTGCATCTGTTTGATGAAATACCAATTGAGAAATATCCCAGTTTGTATTCTATCAATTCTTGCAGCCTTATTTTTTGTCAGTGGCTTCAGTGATACTTTGACTTTTTTCTGTAGTACCACTTGTTCTTGGTCATACTCTACTTCCTCAGATGGAATAATTCTTTATCAAGAAATTATTTTGCACAGTGACTTTGTATATGTTTTCCATCTCCTGTTGGTAGTTTCTATCTTTCTTGTGTCCACAAACATCCTTGGCACCAGTAGTCAATCTGGAAGGCAATTTGGCTTTTTCTCAAAACATTGAACTTAGAGATTCCCTATGACTTAACTATTCACTGCTAGTAATATATCCCAAGAAAAATAGTACTGAGACACAATTGAAGATTTGTTTCACCTATGTCGATTGCTCTATTGTACATAGGATTTTTGAAGGCCCATTATTTTGGAAGCAGATGGCCAATCCTTCTTCCTAGTCAGTCTTAATTTTTTTTTTAAATAATAGTATCTGACAGACAAGGACTTTACAAAGAGCAAATGAAAGACATTTACCCAATTAGAAAAATGACCGATAGATTCAATGTTGCTGGCCACCCTTGCTGATTGACATATTTCAACTAACAGATGCTGCTCTGGATGTACTAAGTTGTGCGAATACATTTGGAGTACAGCCAGCTGGCCAACTGACCAGAAGATATGAATATTTCAAAAACACTATGAGATATCATCTCACTCAAGTAATAATAGGAACATTTAACAGAACAACGAATGCTGGTGAGGTTGTGGAGAAACTGGAACCCTTATTCACTGTTGGTGGAAGTGTTAAATGGTACAACCACTATGGAAGGCAATGTGGCACTTTCTCAAAAAGTTGCAAATAGAGATACCATTTGACCCAGCAATTCCTCCACTGGGAATTTACCTCAAATACTGTCATCCAAGTAGATATATGCACAACCATGTTTATCATGGCTTTGTTCACAATAGCAAGGAGTTGGAAACAATCTAAGTGCCCATCAACAAACAAATGAATAGAGAAGCTGTGGTATATTAATTTCTTAGTTTGATTTATAAAGAAGTCAATATTTGCCACAAAAATTAGTCAATAATAGGAAGAATGTGTTATCAAATATGTTTCTACTCATTCTTTGCTGTTCACAGTTTTAGATGAAAAATTTGCCACAACAAAAATGTGTTTAAATTTCCCACTTACTTTTTTGATAGATGTCTATATGTTTCAGATGTATTACTTCTGACATAGTAATTGCATTCCTTTGACATGTGCAAATGTTTAATTTAGATAAGGGTTCTCAAGAATAAAAGATGTTTAGGCAACAGATGTGATTTATATACCAATTACATGTGGCTTTCTTTACAAAGGGGAAAATTCCAAAGTATGCAAAAATGTGAAGAAAGTCTAAGAAGTTTTGCTGACACAATGCTGTACCTGTTTGGTTGCTAATAGAATGGTTGGTTCAACTATACCTGCCACTCCGGAGAAGAAGGATGAGACAGTTTATTTTTCTAAGACTTAGAGCTTGCGAAACTAATGAAGGGCCACTTTGACCCAGAATTAAATCAATATCACAAGGTTTTTGCTTATTCTTGTTCTGTTTTTATTTTGATAACATCTACTAGACTAACTATTATGTACTTTACTTGAAAAAGTTATGCACGTAACGATATAAAAATAAAATGTAATCTATTCACCCCAGAAGACCCATGATCATCTTCTAATCAAGAGTGCGTGTTACATTTTCAAACGGATTGAGAAATTATAGTACATTCAATGGAATACTATGTAACAATGATTTTGTAAATTATTACCTTACTTGGGAGGGGCTGGAGGGCATTATGCTGAGTGAACTAACCTGGTCTCACAAAGACAAATATTGTATATGACCATTAATGTAGAATGAGTGGGGAGAATGGAAGCAGTGAAATGAGGATGTTCAAGGTAGGGGAGGATTAATCATGGGGTTGTACAATTTGATGGGTAGGAAGGTGAGGGAAATTAGAAGAGTGCAATATATGTGAAAAAAGAGTGCAATATATGTGAAAAACAATGTAAAATTAATTTTTAAAAGTGCATGTTACATTTTCAAGATAGGTAAATACATCAATGAAAGAAGAAAAATGCACAAAATGTTTTAAGGTTCCTTGAATCAGATTCAACTCACACAAACCTTATGTACAATGTAATGAAACATTGCATAAGCCTGCACCAGTCTCATAATATCAACTGTGTGTAACTCCATTGTTGCAATCACTATATCAATCTGCCTCACCAATTCTGTATCTGTAATGTCCCTGTATTAGACCTGGGTTATTTACATTTCCTTTTCTAATTCATACATATCCATTGTCCTAATTTAAAATTAGCTTTTATCTTAATCCTTTCTCCCTTCTATTTTCACAAAAGTTTGCCCATGAATTGTAACATTTTTTAAAACATTGTAAATTTTAATTGACTTCTTTGTTCTTTTTTTTTAAGTTTAGCTAGTGTTTTACTGCTTACAATCACTGTTTGACTGAGAGGATCATAACTAATTAAGGATATATTGAGATAAATGGGAATTCCAGAACATTTCTTGTGCTGTGTCAACTTCATACAGAAAAAGGTCATGTCTTGTTTTTCTGCATTGTTTACATATCTTTATTGCACTGTTTACTGTCAATAATCAAGTGTTGAATACGTTTTAGTGACTAAGTGCGTTTGGCAGATGCTTGGCCAGTATTTACAGAATAATACACTTAATAGCATTTCAATGTGTGTTTCTATTCTAGAGAAAATATGTTATAATGAAAATGAATAATTTATGTACCTGATATATAAATATTTTGTAATTTATACACATTGATCCACTCATAGTTGACTCTCCAATGGGATTTCAGTGATTGTAAACCACATGGGAGGAAATGGCTCTTTTATCTATTGAGGAACAGCTGGTAGATTTGAACTGCCTGCCTTTGGATTGAGAGTAGAGCTTCTTACTCATTAGACCACCAGACCTTATTTTGCTGTGGTTATTTTCATTCAAAACTCAAAAATGTCCCAAACATGCTATAATTAAGAATAACAAATGAACACTGAACTTCTAGTCAGGAGTTATTTTTTGATTTCGCAATAAGACAGATCACACTACTGAGCACAATGTCTTTATGACGATGTCCCAAGCAACTTTAAATGTTTCAGAATTCTTATGTCAAAATGTAATATCATAAACTCAAAAGATACAGACCATAATGCCCAACCTTTCCACTCTGTTTGGAACCTCCTTACACTGCTTGGGCATGTCAAATTTTTAAGTGTAGCTTAGATTTCTGATGGTGAAGAGTTTGAGATTCTTTACAGCTTTTATTTGCTTGGCTCCACAATCAACACTCTTGATACCAGCAGCCAGGAAATTAAAAGACAAATTGCATTGGGAAATTCTGCTGTCAGAGACCCCTCCAAAGTACTGAAGAGCAACAATGTCAGTCTGGGGACTAAGGTATGCCTGATCTAGGCCATAGTCTTTGCCATTACTTGCTATGTGTCAGAAAGCTGGACAATGACTAGCGATGATAGAAGGAGAGCTGCAGTGTTGGAAGAGAGTATTGAATATAGCATAGACTGATAGGAGGACAAACAGGTTTGTCCTAGAGAGTGTGAGAAAAGGCTGCTCCTTGGAAGTAGGGATTCTGAAGCTTTGTTTGGCATACTCTGGACATGTTGCAAGGAAGGCCTGATTCTTGGAGAGGGATATCATCTGTTGGAGGGACAGGGCAAGACGGGAAGACTTTGGATGGGGTAAGGGGCGTGCAAGTGTCAGACACAATAAGGTTGGCTTAGGATATAGCAGGCTTTAAGGCTCAAGTACATAGGGTCACTATGAGTTGTAAGCAACTTGATGGCACATAACAACAAAAACATGTTTCAATGACTAACAATGATATGTCTTGTTAAGACTTATGTTTTAGTTCATGTTGGCTCAATTTGGTTAACACTCCCTGACTATATTCTATATCTGACCCTGGGCCTGAATATTCATGAGAAGCTAAAAAAATAATTACTCCTGAATGTGAAGAAATCTCAATTACCAGTAGCAACAAACTTTATGTAAGCCTTCATGCCAAATCTCTGTATAACCCAGTCTATACTTCCTCTTGTGGTCAGAACAGTTTGAGCATTAGTTGCCATGTTTTGACCATGTGCAGTAAAGATTTGTTGACCACTAGATTTTAACTTAGTGTTGAGAATTTTGCATTTTCTGCCATAAAATTTTGATGCCTCACTAAGATACTCAGCTCGTTTTCTAAGGTTTTTGCACTGATCAGCCAGGATTCACTCAGGCCCAGCCACTGCTTCTAGAAAATAAAGGGGAATTGACACCACCTGTGACTTCCCAGGATCTCCTTTTCTCTTTCAAGGATCCCCTTTTCTTTTCTCAGCTCTGGAGACTGAGATTAGGATGACTCCTGGTGGTCTTTCTTGGGATCAGCAAACCTTCATCAGGATCACCCCTAGTGAGTCTGACTCTCTATAATTCTGGTTTCTGTTACAGTCCGTAATTCTTGTTTCTGGAACAGTGAAGTAAGTTCATCTGTGAACTGATCGTGCCGACAGACCATAACTCAGATGCAAGTGGTCAGTTTGTCCCTGGTTTTTGTTCTGGTTTACCTGGGTTTCTGGTTTGTGTTTGTGTTTCTTTATCTCTGTGGGTTTATTGGGAGGGAAAGCAATAAACTCTGAGTGCTTAGGTGAGTGATTGTGTGTGTGTGTGTGTATGTGTGTGTGTGTAACCTACTACTACCTGCAGTAGCTGGTCTGTGTGAATCCACAGCAAGGAAAACCTGAGTTACAGAGTCTGATTGGGTCCTAACCTGCAGTTCCGTGGTCATGTTGTCATACAGCAAAAAGGAGACTCACCTCCCTTGTTGGGTGACCTAGCCTGAGATTTATAAGTGTGCTCTTTTTAGCTAAGAAAGACATAAGTTCTCACTAGGGACGTGATGAAGCGGACACCTGTCTGGCCTTTGAATTTAGGGGCACTCTACTCTTGTCTTTTGATTGCTTCATCAAGACACTCCTCAGACATTAGTGGGAGGTTCAAGTAAACTCTATCTTCTTTTAATACTGTTTCTACTTCTCTATTCTCTCTCCTTTAACTAACACCCTGTGGCAACTTCTTCCTTTTTCTTTTAATTACTTCTTGAACTCAGTTTTCCCATAATGAGCTTCTCTCAGTCAGAATTGACCCCCCCCCCCCGGACTGTTTAGCTCAGAATTTCTCTAAGAGATTCTGCAAGAATTACAGAGTTAAAATACCCATTACCTGCAAGTGGAATGGCCTTCCTTTGATATTAACTATCCATTAGAAAGCACTTTCAATTTGCCAAAATTCTGAGTAGTTTAGCACATTGTCACTAGAAACCCTGGTCGTTCTAATCAGTTTACTTACGTTAATTCCTGGCTTTTTCTTCCCTCTTGGGTCTGTCAACGCACCTCCTCTAACTCATCCGAGCGGAGAGTCCTCCTCAACTGACCTCATACTTCTTGTTCCCTCTGCCCTGGAGCCTGTGAAAGATACAGTAAAAAGCTGCCATGTGCTTCATTTAAATGTGTTCACTCCAGAATAAGAGCTAAGAATACAAAGGATTTTGTTTAAGATTGTCTTCTGGTCCTCCTCAGGCATCTTCTGTCACTACTGTCTTCCACTTGAAGCTACAAACTAATGTTCCTCCCTTGCCCTCTATTCAGGGGAGAGCTGTTCAGGTTATGTTGCACCTGCCCAGAGAACTAGAGGAAAAAGTAATCAGTAAGCACTACTGTGCTCAGAGCTCCTGATCTTCTTCCAGCATTCCAGGAACCAGGCCCTGACAGTAGTCTTAGAGCTGCTGGAGGCAAAAGGGACTTATATTTCCCCATCTAGAACTTTGAACCAAGTCATTCTCATTCAACCTCCCTGCTGAAAACTTTCCTTTTTTGTTCAATACACTTAATCGGAACCCACACTTAAAAGAAATCCCAGATAGAAGAATCATAAAATCTAATTACCTGGGGATCTTGTTGATACGTAGACTCTGATTCTGTGTTTCTGGGGTGGAAAACCTACCCAGAATAAAAAACCTGGTGGCTTCCAATGTTAGTCTAACTACTTATCCTCTCTGCCAGGATGTTCTGAGCTTTCTTCCTCTCTAAGTGAAACACAAAACAAATTAAAAAAGAGGGAGGACTCTCTCCTCCGGAGTCACTTAGCCTAGTGTAATAGATTTCTCTATCCACTCACCCCTAAATAGGGAACCCTCTAAGTCTCCACATGCCCTGCCAGACCAGGAAACTTCGGAATCCTCCCTAAATGCGACTGTATCCTCTCTGCTGCTGAAAAAGTTACCCTAGAAAATCTCCCAGGACCACTCAGGAAATATGTATGCAATTACAAGAAATCATGCCAGTTAGACATTCTGAATGGGAGCTCAAAATCACTGCAAGGTTCTGGTCATGAGATGCTTGCCACCAAGCTTTACTGCCAGGTCTTTGAGAAACTTCTCAGAATGCTACCAACTTAAACAAAATTACTAAAATAATACAAGGTCCAGAGGAATCTCCAGGGACATTTTTTGGAAAGACTTTGTGAAATTTTGTAAATGTACACCCCTTTTTTGATCCAATGACTCCTGAAAATATCAGGGTCCTTAACCTGATCTTTGCATCACAGTCAGTCACAGACATCCATAAACAGCTCCAGAAACTTGAGTCAGCTTTTAGAAACATTAGTTAGCTTTTACAAATCTTCTGCAATATGTTGTTAACTTGTTCCTTGCTGTAGACAATGATGTCATAAAGGGGAAAAAATTCCCTATAAAATGTCTTTCAGAAGGATGGAAATATGTCAGTAAACAGTTACTTTCTTAAACTTTAAACTCACATGGAACCCAACAACAACAGACCGGAAAAATGCTATCTTTTATATTTCGTGTTACCTACTAAAACGTAGCTCCAAGAGTTTCTCAGCACCACAGGGTATTGCAGACTATAGATACCAGGATTTGCAAAAATGGCAAAGACACTTTACTCAACAATAGCACACTCAAGCCAGCTGCTGACTTAAGGTAACAAAGATCAACATGCTTTCCATACGCCGAGGCAAAAAATCATTCAGTGCCCCCACTCTAGTACTACCTAATATGATAAGAATCTTTCAGCTCTGTGATTCAGGGTAATGAAAGGAGTACTGACCCAGGCCCTAGGACCTTGGATGTGTCCTTTCACTTATATCTCAAAGTGACTAGACTTAGTGGTTCAAGACTGGACTATTTGTCAATTGGCACCACTGCTCTGCTGGTTAAAGAAGCTAATGAGCTCACTTTAGGGCAAGACCTCAACATAACAACCCAGCATACCATGAAGTCCTATCTGGAGCAGAGGGTAAGTGGATCACAGACTTGCTCAATATAAAAGCCTATTACTTAGAAATCCATGCATCATTTTCACTACCATCAGAACTCTAAACCCAGCCTATCTGCTCTCAGATTCTGAATAAATGTGGAACACAATTATAAGCAAGTTATTGAAAGCAGAAACCCTGATCACCAATGGCTGGGGCTTCTATCACCACAAGCAACACTATCCTGCAAGCCAAAAATTTACCCCACGAAATTTCAGCACAGAAAGTTGAGTTCATTGTTCTAATCTAGAACTTCAGTAAACTGAAAATGAAACTGTTAATATCTATACTGATATTCAGTATACATTTACAACTGTAAATTTACATTAAACATTTTACAAAAAAAAAAAACGAAAAAAACTTCTCACTGCTGCTATTGTAAAGATTGTCAAAAATACATCTTAAATAGTAGACTTCCTACAAGCTGTTTGGCTGCCATCAAAGGTGGCAATAATCTGTATCCAAGGACATTAGACCGAGAAGAATCCACCGCAAAATAAAACCAACTAACAGATGCCTCCACCAAGCAGGCCTCTCTAGGCACTGAAGCCACACAATCCTTTTGGGCCCTTTTACTGCCAAACAACCTTGAATGTACAGAAGCTGAAAAATACTTTGCAAAACAAGAAGAAACAACAACAACAAAGAAAAACAAACAAAAAAGCCTGTCTTACTCAAAGGATGGTGAGACTTGCCAGATTCAACGATACTTATTCCTAAACCTGTAACCAGACAACTTGTAGGAGTAAATTTTACTGAACTTAGTCCAACACTCCTAAATTATAAATATCTGCTTGTATTAATTTTTATATTTTGAGTGAGTTAAAGCTCTCCGACATGCACCAACATCTAAAGAAGTTGTAAAACTTTTATATGGGAAATGTCCCACTGTATGAGTGGCCGTTGTCAATTAGTTCAGGTAATTAGCCCAGCCTTTGTCTTTAAAATCTTGGAAACTCTCTCCAAAGTTTTAGGTGTCACCTGAAAAGTGCATACAGCTTATAAGCCTCCGAGTTTGGGACAAGTAAAAGAAATAAACAGAACCCTTAAATCTACCCTAGTAAAGTTAAATCTTGTTAAGTAAGATTTCACATTAATTATGCAATTAATAAATAATGTTGGCATTATTGTTTCAATGTTAGTGTTGTTGTTGTTGTTATGTGCCATCGAGTTGCTTGTGACTCATAGCAACCCTATGTACAATAGCCCTAAAATCCGCTCTGTCCTGTGCCAATCGCACTGTCTCTGACACATCCATCCTGATTGCCCCAGTCACTGAATCAGTCCACCTCATAGAGGGCCTTCCTCTCCTGCGCTGTCCAACCACCCTACCAAGTATTATGTCCCTCTCCAAGGCCTGGTCTCTCCTTACAACATGTCCAAAGTATGTTAGATGGAACCTCAGAATCCTTGCCTCCATGGATCCACCCAGTTTAACCCTTTCCAGGATGAACCTGTTTGTTTTCCTAGCAGTCCATGGTACCCTCAATACTCTTCTCCAGCACCACAGCTCAAAGGCATCAATTCTTCTTCTATTTTCCTTGGTCATTGTCCAACTCTCTGATGCATAACAAGTGATAGTAACGACCATGGCCTGAATCAGACGCACCTTAGTGTCCAGAGAGAAACCATTGCTCTTCAGTACTTTAGAGAGGTCCCTCACAGCAGACTTTCCCATGGAAATACATCTTTTAATTTCCTGGCTACTGGTGCCAAGAGTGTTGTCTGTGGAGCCAAGCAAACTGAAGCTGTGAACAATCTCAATCTCTTTACCATCCATCCTGATGCTACTAATTGGCCCAGTGGTGAGAATCTTCATCTTCTTGACATTGAGCCTCAATCCATATTGGAGGCTGCAATCCTTGACCCTCTGCAGCAAACACTTCAGGTGCTCCTCAGTTTCAGCAAGAAGGGTTGTGTCATCTGCATAACGCAGATTGTTGATAGATCTTCCACCAATCTTGACCCCACATTTCTCCTCATAGAGCCCAGCCTCCTGGATAATCTGTTCTGCATACAGGTTGAAAAGGTATGGATCTTAGTATGAGCACAAAAAAGATGGGAAAAAGAAATTATATGTAATTGCCTTAGTATCCTATGTGCACGCTCAAGCCAGTCATTGGATTTTTGCTTAAAAAATGTTTAACCTGCCTTTCATGTTAAAAGATCAACAAATAGTTTCTGATTTTTTGTAATAAAAGTATTTATTTTGCCGAAGTTCCCTGCTGATTTTAAAGAGCTAAGTGCTTTCCACATCTCAGAAACTATCCCTTGTTAAATTTATCAGCTGGAAAACTCAATTCTTGTTAATATGTTAAACAAATCTTTGTAGCCTGTGTGAAACAAAATGTGACAAGTTATCCTTACTACTCCCATTGCAGTCAAAATTACAAGACCTGTAGATTCATTTCTCACACAATAAAGCACCACCCGAGTCACCAAAATGGGCTGTTAACTCAGGATGTACACCACTCTAGCAAAAGTTCACCATTCACTGTCAACTATACCATGCAGAGGCAGTTGTAATCGACCTATGACACCATTAGCTGTGTTGCAAGATCCTCTCTTCAAACAGTACCCTGCTCTACCCAGCATTCCTCCTTTGTCTCATCACCAGATACCAGCTGCAATCCTGCTATCCACTATAGTCTCCATGCTGTCAGCAGTGCACCTGTTCTTCAACACGATCCTTCATGGACTTGCCTCTGATTGCTGGCTTTCCCTGTGTTTTAAGCCACCCTACAGTCTATAAATTCAGATGTATGAAAACTGTTATTCTTGAATTTTCTGAACCCATTTGCCCCTAATAACATTTGGCAAACTTGTAAAGATTGCCCCACAAAATATCTTCAAAGGTCACTAGTAACTAAGCCTATTCTATGTTTGTCCAAGTTCTCTCTCAAATGTATGATTATAGTGGCCAAGAAGGAATAAAATTTATTAATTGGCCAGGCCTCCATGTTACCAAACTCACCTTCCCCATAATATCTATTCATTTAGCTCTCAGTACTGCCGGATCAGCAGCTATTCCCACTACAACACTAGTCAAAAGAGACATGCATGCATCCTAATAGCCTTCAGTATACAGTTTCCCTTATGCATTTTGTTGTTGTCAAGTGTCATTGAGTTGTAGACGACTCACAGCGACCCTATGAACAAAAGACCTGAATACTTGCAAAACTTTCATTGTTTCTCCAAGTTCATAGATTTTCCAGAGGCAAGTTGAAATCCCTAGCTGAAGTTATACTCCAGAACTGGTGAAGTTTACCTTTCCTGTTTCACACTGGAACAGTCTGTGGGGTGGGGTGGATGGGTGTTGTGAGAAACTGTTGCTTTTATGCAAGTCAAGTATTTTTATTATTATTA
>NW_006400237.1:737125-740892 GCF_000299155.1 Elephantulus edwardii | reverse complement strand
AACATACAGATTTATCCTGGAAAGGGTTAAACCGGGTGGCTCCTTGGAGGCAAAGATTCTGAGGCTCCGTCTAACATACTTTGGACATGTTGTGAGGAGGAACCGGTCCCTGGAGAGGGATATCATGCTTGGGAGGGTGGAGGGACAGCGCAGGACAGCGCAGGAGAGGAAGGCCCTCTATGAGGTGGATGATTCAGTGACTGGGATAATTGGGATGGGAGTGTCAGAGACAGTGTAATTGGCACAGGGCAGAATGGAGTTTAGGGCTGTTGTACATAGGGTCGCTATGAGTCACAAGCAACTCGACGACACGTAACAACAACAACAACAATCATTTCGTATAAACCTGAAATGATTCTGTAAACTCTTGTTTCTATCCCAGCATTATGAAGCCCTAGCTGAAAAAACTACTGAATACTCAATGGTTTAACTATGTTCAAGCAAGAGGAGGCAATGTAGTAGAAGCTTATATGATAGCATTATAGAAACCGTTTTGTTCTGACAGCCATTTGAAGAAATAATTGCAATAATGATATGTTTTGCTAAGATTTATGTTCTAGTTCATGCTAATCAAGCTTGGTTAACACTCAATGACTACATACAGTACCTGGCCCAGGGCTTGGACAATCAGGGGGTGTTAGAATGTGAAGAAAGCTCAACTGCCAAGCGCAAAGAACTTTGTGCAATTTCCCATACACAATCTCTGTGTATAAACTCAGTCTTTGCTTCCCCTCTTGCTTGAAATGGTTTGAGCATCAGTTCAACCTGTTTTGATAATGCACAATAAAATTTTCTTGACCTCTAGATTTTTTGGTTGAATTTTTAGAATTTTGCATTTTTTGTCATAACCAATCAACCTCATCCAACCTGTTCCTCTCCTGCATTGTCCTTCCACCCTTCCAGGCATTATGTCTTCCTTTTCTCTGCTTCCTCCTAGCCAGGTGACCAAAGTATGTGAGACAGAGCTTCAAAACACTTTTCACCAAGGATAAACTTTGTTTAACTCTCTCTATGAATTGGAGAAACTATGAAAGTTATACAAATGTTCAGGTCTTTCATTCTTAGAGTCCCTCTTAGTCCTCTATGATTTGACAGCACTTAACAACAACAACAACAAGACCGACTTTTTGTTTTCTTGATGGTCAGTGATATATTCAAGAATCTGCTCCCATGCCACAATTCAAAGGCACTGATTCTTCTGTCATCCTTAGTCATAGTCTAGCTCTCTGATACATAGCAAGAAATTAGGAAGACCATTGCCTCAATCAAGTGCACTTTAGTCTCTAGACTGATAACATTTCTCTTTAGCACTTTGGAGAGGTCCTTAACAGTAGATTTCCTTAATGCAATTTGTCTTTTGATTCTTTGACTACTGGTTCCAAGAGTGCTGATTGTGGAGTGAAGCAAGCTGAAATTGTTAACAACCTCATTTTCTTATCCAAGTGTAATATCATTGCCAATTGACCCCTTAGTGAGAATCTTTGTCTTCTTGATGATAGAAAAGCCATTGTTTCTTGGTGAGCTTTAATTACTATTGAAGAGTACCATCCTTGAAATTCTGCACAACAGTCCAGGTACTCTACAGTTTCAGCAAGTAAGGTTGTGTCATCTGCATAACTCATTATTGTGGATGAGTCTTCCCCCAATCCTGAAGCCACATTCTTCCTGATAAAGTCTAGCCTCCTGAATGATCTGTCCCACATACAAATTAAAAAGATACCGAGACAGAACAGATCCCGGATGCACTCCTTTCCCAATTTTGAACTATGCAATGTTGCCTTGCTCTGTTCTGACCACTGCCTTCTGGACCAAGTATAGGTTACGCATAAGCACAATCAAGGGTTTTAGGATTCCCATTCTTCTCAATGTTAGCTGCAACTTCTTGTGACACTCAAAGTCACACGCTTTTGCACAGTCAATGAAACAAACATAGATAGACACTCCTCTGATATTCTTTGCTTTCACTCCTGATCTATTTAACTTTAGAAATAATGTCTTTAGCACCATCATCTCTTCTAAAAGGAGCTTGTATTTCTGGGTTGTTTTATTGTTTGTTCATTTGTTTGTTAGTTTTACAGTTATTTTTAGATGATCTTCAGCAAGATTTTGGTTGTGTAGTTTGTTATGATCCACACAGTCAAAAGGCGTTTGACTGTGTGCATCATAACAAACTGTGGCTGACTCTGAGAAGAATGGGAATCCAAGATCACTTGATCATGCTAATGTGAAACTTACATTTGAACCAAGAGGTGGTCATCAGGACAGAGCAAGGAAACACTGCATGGTTCAAAATTGGGAAGGGCGTACTCCAGGGATGTGTAATGTCTCCATGCCTTTTCAACATGTATGCAGAACAGATCATCCGGGAGGCTGGGCTCTATGAGGAGAAATGTGGCATCAGGATTGGTGGAGGATCCATAAACAATCTGCATTATGGAGATGACACAACCCTGCTTGCTGAAACTAAGGAGGACCTAAAGCGCTTGCTGCAGAGTGTCAGGGAGTGCAGCCTTCAATATGGATTGAGGCTCAATGTCAAGAAGATGAACATTCTCACCACTGGACCAATTGGAAGCATCAGGATAGATGGTGAAGAGATTGAGATTGTTCACAGCTTTAGTTTGCTTGGCTCCACAATCAACACTCTTAGCACCAGCAGCCAGGAAATTAAAAGACGTATTGCCATGGAAAAGTCTACTGTTAGGGACCTCTCTAAAGTACTCAAGGGCAACGGTGTGTCTCTGGAGACAAAGGTGCGTCTGGTACAGGCCATGGCCTTTGCAACCACTTGTTATGCATCAGAGAGCTGGACAATGACCAAGGAAGATAGAAGGAGAATTGATGCTTTTGAGCTTTGGTGGTGCCATGGACTGCAAAGAGAACAAACAAATTAATCCTGGAAAGGGTTAAACCAGGCTGCTCCTTGGAGGCAAGGATTCTGAGGCTCTATCTAACATACTTTGGTCATGTTGTGAGGAGAGACCGGTCCTTGGAGAAGGACATCATGCTTGGGAGGGTGGAGGGCAGGTGCAGGAGGGGAAGGCCCTCTGGGAGATGGATTGATTCAATGACTGTGGCAATCAGGATGAGTGTGTCGGAGGCAATGAGATTGGCACAGGACAGTGCAGAGTTTAGGGCTGTTGTAAATAGGGTTGCTATAAGTCGCAAGCAGCTCGGCACATAACAACAACAACAACATGATATTAGTAATTTTGTTTGATAATTTCCACACTCTGTCAGTTTGCCTTTTTTTGGAATGTGAATAAGAATGAATATCCTCCAGTCCATTGGCCAGATGGTTGTCCTCCAATTTTCCTGGCACAACCAGGTGAGCCCATGTAGCCCAACAGCTGTTTGTTGAAATAAGCCACCTGATATTCCATTAATTCCTGGTGCCTTTTTTTCCAAGTCCTTCAGAACAGCTTTAACTTCCTCGTTCATCATCATTGCCTCTTGATCATACGTTGTTTCCTGAAATTCTGTGTCAGCCAGTTCATTTTGCTACAATGACTCTGTATACTCCTTTCATCTTCTTTTAGGGCTTCCTGAATCATTCAATATTCTGCCCACAGCATTATTAAATATTTCAACTTGAAGCTTTAATTTGCTTAGTTCCTTCAGTTTAAGAAATACTGAGTGAGATTCGACCTTTTGACTTTCAGATTCTAGCTCTTTGTGCATTTTATTATAATACTTTATTTTCAAGAACTGTCTTTTGAAATCTTCTATTCAGCTCCATAGCTTTCTTTTTTCTTTTTTTTTTTTTT
>NW_006400237.1:718155-736160 GCF_000299155.1 Elephantulus edwardii | reverse complement strand
CTTTGAGTTGTGGTGCTGGAGAAGAGTATTGAGAGTACCATGGACTGCTAGGAAAACAAACAGATTCATCCTGGAAAGGGTTAAACCAGGTGGCTGGTGAGGAGCTGTGTATTCTTCATGTTGACCTGCAATCCATATTGAAAGCTACAGTCTAGCAAATTCTTTAAGTCCTCCTTGGTTTCTGTAAACAAAGGTATGTAATCAGCATAAGTCTATGAATGAACTGTTCAACATATAGTTTGAAAAGATATGGAGAAAGGATCCATCTTTGATGCACTCCTTTCTTAATTTTGCATCATATAGTTTTTCTTTGAGAGATATATATCTCTATATCTATATCATCTTCTTATTCTATATATTAATTGAGGCACTAATGCCTGATGAAGTTTCATTTAGCAGTGAAACTTGTCAAAATGATATGTCAAAGAAAACATACAATAATTGCACAAAACAATTCACAAATTCTTCCATGTCAGCCTAAGTTATTTTTGGACAGTTGTTGTTATATACAGTCAAGTGAAAACAAACTCACAGCTGACCATCTATTGGTTTTTCTGAGGCAGTTGATCTCAGAAGGAGAGTGTCCATCTTTCTCCCATGAGAAACTGGTGAATTCAGATCATGAGTCTTTGAGTTGGCAGTGCAACATCTTACCACTAAGCCACAGAAGTCCCTTTTTCTGAAAAAAGGTATTCTTGGATAATGTTAACTATGCATCATTTTTCAACTTTTTACAAATATTTTATCTTTTACATTTCAAAATAAAAGCTTTTAAAACT
Source organism: Elephantulus edwardii (assembly GCF_000299155.1). NCBI lineage: Eukaryota > Metazoa > Chordata > Mammalia > Macroscelidea > Macroscelididae > Elephantulus > Elephantulus edwardii. The sequence goes on along the minus strand of NW_006400237.1, from coordinate 735,381 downwards.
AATCTCAAGTGAAAAAATTTGCTTAAAAATTGCTTAAAATTGTAGAGGTAACTTCTTTAGCAAGTCATAAAGCAGTTTTTTTATTTAAATGTGTTAATACTAAAATTACATTTTAAAAGTAGTTAGAGACCAGTCAGTATTATTTTAAAATGTTGATTATTTAACCATATAGAGGAATTCTTAATAATGTTACCAACAATAAATAATACAGACAAGATACTAATTACACATATAAAATATATATAATCAACTACAACCAGGAGTGGATAAAATAGATGAATGAGACCTCCTAAGAATAAAATCTCTATACAAATTAAAAAACTTCTGCAACATGGTACAAAGGAAAGCCACAGACTGGAATAAAAGTATTTGGCAATGACATGTCTGATAAGGGACTATATCTGGAATTTATAAAATACTTGAGCACCACAACAAGATAAAGGTAAACAACCCAATTGAAAACTGGACACTGAATATGAACAGACACGTCACCAAAAAAGATATTCAGATGGAGAGCAAACACATGAAGAAATGTTCAAAATCCCTAGCTCTAAGAGAGATGTAAATCAAAACAGCTGTGAGATATCATCTTACCCCAGTAAGGATAATAAAATTCAACAGAACAGCAAACAACAAATGCTGGTGAGGTTGTGGAGAAAATGGAACCCTTATTCACTGTTGGTGGGAGTGTAAAATGGTGCAATCACTATGGAAGACTATATGGCGCTTTCTCAAAAAGTTGCAAATAGAAATACCATATGACTCAGCAATTCCACTACTAGGAATATACCCTAAAGAAATCAAAACTGCCACCAAAGCAGATATATGCACACCCATGTTTATTGAAGCTTTGTTCACAGTAGCGAAGAGTTGGAAATAACCCAAGTGTCCATCAACAAACAAATGGATAGAGAAGCTGTGGTATATTCACACAATGGAATACTATGCTGCACTGAAAAAAAATAACTCATGAAATATTATACAAAATGGGTAACCCTGGAGGACATTATGCTGAGTGAAATATTTCAGTCACAAAAGGACAAAAACTGCATAGTGCCACTGTTGTAAAATGGGACTGACATCAGGGTTGGGGCAAACCTAAGAAAGAAGGGTATAAATAATAATGTAACAGATGATAGAGAGAACTGTTTAAAAGGAATATAGGATGTTGTATTATTTTCATGACAAGATTACAGAAAAAATGCATATTAAAGTGGACTGTAGACTGGGGGAATTAAATGACAATGAAATTTTTTTTTCTTCAAAAAGAAAAATCAACATGGGGAGTGAGGTGGGCAGGGAGGAAAATGTGCAACAATGAATGAATGAGGAAAAAATTAAATAGAAAGGCTATGCTGTAAAAAATTATATATATTGCATTTTAAATCATTAATAAAACTACTTAATAAAAAACAAAAAGGAAAAAATACATAATCAACCAAAGAGAAGTCATAAAAATATAAACTATTACTTTAAATGCTATTATTCAAAGTCTAAACCAAAAAATTATAAAATATATGCCACATTTGAACCAGATATAACCAAGGTATTATCTGGCTTTATATTCTACCTCCCTCTTTTACTTAAGATTATTGAAATTATTATCCTAATAAAAATATTAACTTTATGTCTCTTACCTCACTAAGGCAAAATATACTGAAAGAAGTCCTTTTGTATCTAAATTACTATTTAAAAAGAGAAAACGTTCAGGGAAGTATTGTTCATTTGAAAATTCCTTCTAAGTTAAAAATATTTTATTGCATAGCACTTTATATTCAGGGGGGGAAAGTCTCAGCAAATATATATAGAATTTTTTTTCTAACCCAGGAATCAAAATTTGGTCTTGAGTCTATCCTCCATGAATAAATAATAATCTCAGTAACAGGTTTGAGGCCTTAAACATTAATGAAAGAAGACCAGATGAGCTGTGAGAAGATATCAAGACTGTTATCCCTGAAAAATGCAACAGGTCATTACAAAGAAGGAAGAAGAAGACAAGATTGAAATGTATGTCAGAATAGACTCTGAATATCGCACTAGAGCACGAAGAAGCCAAAGCAAAGGGAAGGAATCAAGAAGTTAAAAAGATGAACAGAAGATATCAAAGGGCCAATCTGGAAGACAATGCAAAGAATTATAGCAAAATATGGAAGGAGCTGGAGTCAGAAAATAAAAAAGCCTGAACTAGCTCAGCATTTCTTAAAATGAAGAAATTAAAGGACAAATTCAAGCCATGAGTTGTAATGTTGAGAGATGTTATGGGCAGAATATTGAGTGATTCAGGAAACATTAAAAAAATATAGAAAGGGGGGAGGGGAATAAAAAGAAAGAAAGAAAAAAAAGATGGGAAGAGTATACAGAGCCATTGTACCAAAAAGGACTGGCTGACACAGAAGAATTTCAAGACACAAGGTATGATCAAGAGACAATTGTGATGAAGGAGGAGGTTCAGGCTTCTATGAATGAAATGGAAAAAAAAATAAAGCCCCAGGAATTGATGGAATATCAATTGACATATATCAACAAGCAGATGCTGCCCTGGACGTGCTCATCAGGTAGTACCAAGAAATCTGGAGGATAAATACCTGGCCAACTGCCTGTAAGAAATCCATATTTATTTCCATTCCAAAAAAAGAAAAAGGTGACCCAACAGAGTATGCAGATTATCGAGCAATATCACATGCTAGCAAAATCCTGCTGAGGATTATCCAGAAACCACTGGAGCAGTACATTGACGGAAAACTACCAGAAACACAAGCTAGGTTTACAAGAGGTCAATGTCAGACAGATCTTGGCAGAAAGCAAAGGGTACTAGAGGAAAATCTCTATTTCATTGATATTGCTAAGGCATTTGACAGTGTGAATCAAAACAAATTGTGGTTAACCTTGAGGAAAATGAGAATACTAGAACACTTGATTGTGCTTATGGAAAACCCATACTTGGATCAGGAAGCAGGTGTCAGAACAGAGCAAAGAAACACTGCATGGTTCAAAATCAGGAAAGGGATGCATCCTTTCTCCATACTTTTTAAATCTATATGCAGAACAAATATTTCGGGAAGCTGGGCTTTAGGAGGAGAAATGTTGTATCAGGTTCTGAGGAATACTCACCAACAACCTATATTATGAATATGACACAACTTTGTTTGCTGAAATTGAGGCGAACTGAAGCACTTGCTGAAGAAGGCCAAGGATTGTAGTCTTCAATGGATTGAAGCTCAGCATCAAGGAGACAAAGATTCTCACCACTGGGCCAATTAGCAGCATCAAGATAGATGGAGAAGAAATTGAGGTTATTAACAATTACAGCTTGTTCAGCTCCACAATCAACACTTTTGACACCAGCATTCAGGAAATCAAAAGACGAATTGTATTGGAAAAATCTGCTGTCAGGGACCTCTCCAAAGTACTAAAGTACAACAGAATCAGTCCAGAGACTAAGGTGTGCCTAATTCAGGCCATGGTCTTCACAATTACTCACTGTGTTTCAGAAAGCTGGACAATGACAAAGGATGACAGAAGAAGAGTCAATGCCTTTGAGTTGTGGTGGTGGAGAAGACTCTTGAACATACCATGGATGCCAAGAAAAGAAATGAATCTGTCTTGGAGGATCCTGGACTAGATAGATTGATAGAGTAATTGGGGCAATGGGGGTAGGTGTGGGGGAATCAGTGAGACTGGCTCAGGATAGGGCTGGCTTCCAAGCTGCTGTACATAGAGTAGCTGTGGCCTACAAGTGATCAAAGGCACTTAACAAACATAGGAATTAGTATAAACACTAATAAAAATTTAATTTCACTCCACCTACATCAATACTTGTCCCAAAAGGAAATCAAGAAGTCTTTCATTGATGCAAATAATTAAATTTCTCAAATGTTAATTAAAAGTTTTGCAGTTATATTATACCCTAATGCATTTCAGAAGTTTTGAATGTGTACTACAGGAAGAATACAATACAAAACAGAAGAAAGAATTCAGCCATTGAATTTATATGAAGAACAGAGCTGCCTTCATGTATGTGGGATCATCATGGGTCACCAGAAATAAACTTAATGGTATTTGTCTGTATAAGTGTGTATATTTATTTTTAATAAGGACAGAAACTGCATGTATTTGCAGTTGCCTAATCTTTTCTAATATAATGTTAAATAATAAAATTCAAACAAAACTTCAATGAATTTTTATTTTAGCTTAGTATGTCATTGTTGTTATGTGCTGTTGAGTCACCTGGGACTCATAGCAACCACATATGTACAATAGCTCTGCACCCTGGTCTATCCTGAGTCAATCTCACTGTCCCTAACACACTTCTCCTCAATACACTAATTATTGTGTGAATAATGTTTCATCCTCAGTCTTCGTCTCCTACGCTTTGCCTGGATCCTTCCAAGTATGATGTTCTCTCCAAAGACTGGTCCCTCCATCATAAATATGTAAGATGCAATCTCAAAATCCTTGCTTCCAGGGAGCAGCTTGTTTCATTCTCTCCAGCACAGACCTATTCATTTTCTAGCCATTCCATGGTATATTCAATACTCTCCCCGCACCACAACTCAAACACATCAAATCTTCTGTCATGCTTAGTCATTTTTCAGCTCTCTGATATATAACAAGTATTGCAAAGACCGTGGTCTGGATCTAGAACACTTTAGTTTCTAGACTGACTTCATTGCTCTTTAACACTTTGGAGAAGTCCCTGACATCAGATTTTCCTAATGCAATTAGGCTTTTGATTTCATGACTGTTGGTGCCAAGAGTGTTGGTCGTGAAACCGAGCAAGCTGAAATTGTTAGCAATCTCAATTTCTTCTCCATCTATGATGATACTGCCAATTGACCCACTGGTAAGAATCTTCATTTTCTTGATGTTGATGAATTAATATTGAAATATTTGACCTTCTGCAACAAGTTGTTCAGGCCCTCCTCAGTTTCAGCAAGTAAGGTTGTGTCATCTGCATTCCCCAGGTTGCCACATCCTGATGCCACATTCCTCCTCATAAAGTCTACCTTCTTGAATGATCTGTTCTGCACACAGATTGAAAGATGTGGAGACAGGACTCATCCTTGACACACTCCTTTTCCGGTTTTTTAAACCACTTGGGGTTTCCTTGCTCTGTTTTGACAGCTCTCTCCTGGTGCAAGTATAGAAGTATAGGTATTGCATAAGCACAATCAAGTGTTCTGGGATTTGCATTCTTCTCAAGGTTAGCCAAAGTTTGTTGTGATCCACATAATCAAATGTTTTTACATATATTTCTTTTTCTATGAGCTTAGACTACCTAAACTAATTGTTACTGTTGAGTCATCTCCAATTCGTAGCTACTTTATAGAACAGAGTAGAAAGGGCTCTTAGGTTTTCCAAGGTTGTTAATGTAGCACACATAGAACATCTAACAAAGAATGAATAATTTGTCTTCTGATTCATAATTCAGTTGAGAATCATAATGGTACATTCGTCTTACCCTAAAAACATAATTTGTATTATGCAATTCTAAGATCTTAAAATGGATGAAAGGTACATTTTTTTTTTCTCCAAATGCATTTTAAGGGCTTTGGGAAATAACTGGGAGGAATTTAATAGGATGTTGCTCTAAAGAGAAGTAACATTCTCTCAACCTTTAAAATGAGAAAAAAAAAATAGTACTCATTTTGTGTTGGTAATTCTGCAATGTATTTCATATTATACATAGTCAAATGCTCAGTGTGACCGTAATGATGTCAGGTTTATAAAACAGGCTTTGGAAAAGAAGAATGCTCTGTAAGTGAAAATGGTATGTTTTCAAAGAGAAAAATTGTTTTCACAGCACTTGCATAAGAGCTAGGATTTTAGGCTTAGTCATGGCTATTGGAAAGGCTAGTGTTTGGTATTCGAACTAATAATGTTCATGGCATTCTAGGTCAGCTAGCGTGAGATTCTTACAAATATTCACCATGATAGTAGGCATTTATGTTACATAAAAGCTGATGTCCAAGTAAGGAGATCAAAGATACAGTACATAGTAAAAATTAGGAATTCTCTGTGTCTTTGTTGATGTCGTAAGGAAGTATCTCCTTAATTTCCCAAGACAATCACCATAACAACCCTTCCATTTGGCGAGGACACACATTATTTGCTTCTTCTGCAATGGGTGACTATGTGGTCTAATTTGGGGTAACAATTATTTCTATGTGATATCATTTCTTCGAGTGAAAACAATCTTCCATTGAGAGATAGTTGTACATAACTTTTATTATTGCTTAATGTTATGGCAATAAAATGTTGTCTATAACTATGGCAACAACTTTAGGGATGTAAAAGACCAAATGAAAATAAACTCATAAGATAGTAGAGATGATGGAGTGGGTTGATGCTATGCATAATTTAGGTCCGTCTGTTTCTGAATTTTTCTAGTTTAATTGAGTTAATGAAGATCTGAGAGTCTCGTTCCTGGGAAGTTGCACTGCTAACCGAAAAACTGTGCCTCTCTGGGTGTCCACATCAAAAGGGGGTTTAGAGGAAGAAAAATAGAAAATATTCTCTCAAGTAATTTACAATCTATTATTTCTACCCATTTTTGTTGTTATGTGCAGTCAAGTTGTCCATGACTCACAATGATCCTATGTACAATAGTCCTAACTCTGTTCTTTCCTATGCCAATCTTATTGTCTCTGACACACTGACCCCATTACCCCAGTCACTAAATCAATCCATCTCATTGAGAGTCTTCCTCTCTTGTGCTGTCCCTCCACCTTCCCGAGCATGATGTCTCTCTCCAAGGACTGGCCTCTCCTTGAAACATGTCCAAAGTATGTCAGATGAAACTTCAGAATCCTTTCCTCCAAGGAACATCTTTGTCTCATTCTCTCTAGGATGAACCTGTTTGTTCTCCTAGCAGTCTGCAGTATACTCAATATTCTTCTCCAGAAACACAGCTCAAAGGCATTGAGTCTTTTTCTATCATTCCTGGTCATTTTTGAGCTTTCTGATGCATAGCAAGTAAGTGCACAAAGACCTGAATCTGATAACTTTCAATATTTCCTGAAGTCAAACATTCACATAATTAAAAAATATCGTATTTCCTGCGGTCAAACTTCAGAAGCTGATGATCAGTTTTGCTTCTTAGTCTGTCTTAATCTGAAAGCTTCATTGAAATCTGTTCTATCTCAATTGTCTTATTTTCACGGTTGAATTATTACTCTGAAACAATAGAAAATTTGGAGGAAAATTGACATTGTGACATTAGTTATCTCATTTTCAATGTATGTATCTTATTCTAAAGATACAACACTGTTTCAGTGAGGTTGAAAAATCATAATTTTTAATGGTTTTCTAATGATAGTCAACAAACTTAAATTAAAAAATGGGCAATGTGGAGAGTAGACTATAATAAGATGGTCTTAATTGTATAGTGTTGCAACAACTGATGTCCTTAATAATGATTAACAAAAAAGAATCTTATTTTCTCACCACTTAGATCTACACAAGCTAGAAGTCCAAATTCAAGATGAGGGCTCCAGAAGAAGACTCTCTCACAACAACTTCTGTAAATTGTTGTGGTTATTATAGAGTCCACTGAGCTGAGTATGACTCCTAGCAACCCTATGAATATTTAAATTGGATGATGGACTATCGTGCACCGTGTTCATCCTCTCTAACACACTAGGGCCTATGGATGAAGACATTGTATCAATTTATTTTATTGGGTGTCTTCCTCTCCTTGGTTGACTCTCCATCTTTCCAAGCATGGTATCCCTTTGCAAGGAATATCTTCACCTACCTACATGTCCAAAGTATAAAAGATGAAACTTCATCATCATTACCTCAAAGGAGAACTTTTACTGCTCTTTTTCAAAATATTTGTGTTTGTTTTTTGGCAGGCTGTGGAATATTCAGGACTCTTATCCAACAATACAACTCAAATGCATGAATTAATCTTCTATCATGCTATTCATTGTCCAACTTTCAGATGCATAACAAATGGTTGAAATGACCATAGCCAGAATAATGCGCATCTTAGCCTTTAGATAGACATCGTTATAAAAAAGTATATAAATAATAGTTTACAAAGAGTATGTGCTGAAAATTAAGAGTATGCATGTAGAAGATAAAAATTCAATAGAAAAGGATGCTTCCATGAAATAAAGCAGGAGAACAAGTAAGGTAAATGCCAACAAAACAAATAATCTAAGTTAATACCCTTGTATTCTGAATCTGCCAAGAAAACAAACAGATTCACCCTGGAGAGGGTTAAACTACGCTGCTCCTTGGAGGCAGGATTCTGGGCTTCGTCTGACATACTTTGGACATGTTATAAGGAGGTACAGGTCCTTGGAGAGGGACATCATGCTTGGGAAGGTGGCAGGATGGCGCAGGAGGGGAAGACCCTCTATGAGGTGGATTGATTCAGTGACTGGAGTAATCAGGATGGGTGTGTCAGAGGCAGTGCGATTGGCACAGGATAAAGCAGGGTTTAGGGCTGTTGGACATAGGGTCATTATGAGTCGCAAGCGACTCGATGGCACATAACAACAACAACAAAAATGTATGTTAATATTTTTTTAAAAGATCAGGAATAAAAGAATTTATTTTTGTTAATTTTAATGAAAGTTTACAGAGACTTATTGTTTCTAGTCTTTCATGGTTGCACTTTTCTTCCTGCCCACCTCCCCAATCCCAATTCACTCTTCTCCATGAAAAGTAGAAGAAAAATGCTTTCATTGTTATGCAATCCCTCCTCCCAAGTGCAAACCCTCTCCACTCCACTGTGCAGCCTTCACTCTGAATTCCTGTAATGACAATAATACTCAATATCATATCCCTTTTAAACAGTTCCCTCCCTCATCTATTTCAATGCACTATGTGTCATTCCCCCTCCTCCTTCTCTGTCTTCCCTCAAACCCAATATCAGTCCCATTTTGCACCAGTGGCCTTATGCAGTATTTGACCTTTTGTGACTCATCATTATGTCCTCCAGGGTCATCCATTTTGCATAATATTTCATGAGTTCCATGTTTTTCAATGCTTCATAGTATTCCATTGTGTGTATATACCAGAGTTTCTCTATCCACTCATTTGTTGATGGGCACTTGAGTTGTTTCTCACTCTTTGCTTTTGTGAACAAAGTCATAATAAATATGGGTGTGCATATATCTGCTTGGATGGCAGTTATGGTTTCTTTAGGGTATATTCCCAGTAGTGGAATTGCTGGGTCATATGGTATTTCTATTTGCAACATTTTAAGAAAGCGCCATACAGCCTTCCACGGCTGTTGCACCATTTTACACTCCCAACAGTGAATAAGGGTTCCAGTTCCTCTACAACCACAACCTTGCCAGCATTTGATGTTTGCTGTTCCGTTAAATTTTACTATTCGTACTGCAGTGAGATGATATCTTATAGTTGTTTTGATTTGCATCTCTTGTAGAGCTAAGGATTTTGAACATTTCTTCATGTATTTGTTTGCTGTCTTTGGTGGTCTGTTCATAACCTATGTCCATTTTTCAACTGGGTTGTTTACCTTTATCTCATTGTGGTGTTCAAGTATTCGATAAATACTAGATATAAATCCCTTGTCTGACATTACCAAATATTTCTTCCCATTCTGTGGCTTCCCTTTTTACGATGTTGGAGAAGTCTTTGGATGTGCATAGGGATTTGATTCTTAGACAGTCTCATTCATCTATTTTATCCTCTCTTGGTTGTAGATTTCCAGGATGTTTGGAAAACTGTTTATGGCGTGGATTAGGACGTCTAGAGTTCTTCCAAGCTTTTCTTTAATGACATTTATAGACTTTGGTTTTAGTCCTGGGTCCATAATCCACTTTGAATTGGTTTTTGTGTATAGAGTGATGTGTGGATCTTGCTTGAGTTTTCTGCAGTTTTCCAATTTTGCCAATACTATTTTTTAAAAAGGCTGTCATTTCCCATTTAACTGATGTCATCTCCTTGTCAAAAATCAGTTGACCACACGTAGATGGACTGATTTCTGGATTCTCAATTCTTTTCCATTGATCTATGTGTCTGTCATTGTACCACCACGATATTTGTGTCTGTCTTGACCACCACGACAGTGTAGTAGACTCTGAAATCAGAGAGTGAGATGCCTCAAACCTTGTCTGTTTTTAAGGAGTGCTTTGCTTACTCTGGGCCTCCTTCCATTCCAAATGAAACTGGAGATTGCCTTTTCCATCTTATTGAAGAATGAAATTGGTATTTGTATTGGGATTGCATTGAATGTGTAAATTGTCTTTGGTAGTATTGTCATTTTCACAATATTGAGTCTTCCTATCCATGAACAAGGGATATTCTTCCACCTCCCAAAGTCTCTTTGCTTCTTTTAGTAATGTTTTGTAATTTTCATTGATTAGATCTTTTGTGATTCTGGCTAGGTTTTTAAATACTACTAAGTATTTAATCTTGTGATTAGCTATTGTGAAGGGTATTGTTTTTCTCAGCTCCAGTTTTGTATTCTCTTGGTCACTGTAGAAAAATCCAATTTTTTTCTTATGTTGATCTTGTATCCTGCCATTTTGCTGAATTGGTCAACTTGTCCAGTAGTTTTCTTGCTGAGTTTTTAGAGTTTTCTAAATATGCTATCATCTCATCTTCATAGAGAGATAATTTTACCTCCTCTTTGCCAATTTGGATACCTCTTATTTCCTTCTCTTGCCTTATTTATATTGATAAGACTTCCAATACAATATTGAATAGGAGAGATGATAGTGGACATCCTTGCCTAGTTCCTGTCCTCAAGGGGAACATCTTTAATCTCTCTCCATCGAAAACAATGTTGGCTTTCAGGTTTGCATATATACTTTTTGCTATGTTGAAGAAATTCCCCTCTAATCCTTTTTTGTTGAGTGTTTTAATCAGGAAAGGGTATTGAATTTTGTCAAAGGCTTTTTCTGCATCAGTTGGTAGAATCATGTGGTTCTTGTTCTTCGTTTGTTAATGTGATGAATTACATTGATAATTTTTTCTTATGTTGAACCATCTTTGCATACCTGTTATGAATCCCACTTGGTCATGGTGAATTATTTTTTTTATGTATTGTTGAACTCTATTGGCCAGGATTTTATTCAGGATTTTTGCATGTGTGCTCATGAGAGGTATCAGCCTATAGTTTTCTGTTTTGTTAGTGTCTTTACCTAGTTTTTGTATCAAGGATATGTTTGTTTCATAGAATGGGTCTGGGAGAATTCCATCTTTTTCTATTTTCTGAAATAATTTATGTAGGATTGGTGACAGTTCTTCTCTGAATGTTTAATAAAATTCACTTGTAAAGCCATATGGTCCAGAGCTTTTTTTGGCTGGAAGTTGTTTTGTTACCTTTTCATTTTCTTCTTTTGTAATGGTCTGTTCAGGTGTTTCATTTTGGTTGATGTTAGGGGATAAAAGAAATTTTAAAAAATCAATCGTTTGTGATTTTGCTGCAAAAGATCAAGTATTGTAATCTTCAGTATGGATTGAACCTCAACATCAAGAAGATAAATATTCTCACCACTGAACCAATTGGCAGCACCATGATAGATGGAGAAGAGATTGAGATTGTTAGTAATTACAACTTGCTCATATCCACAATCAACATTCTTATCACCAGCAGTCAGGAAATAAAAAGACAAGTTGCATTGGGAAAATCTGCTGTCATAGAACTCTCCAGAGTCCTGAAGAGCAACAATGTCAGTCTAGATGCAAAGGTTTGCCTAATCTAGGTCATGGTATCCTCAATCAATTACTAATTATGCTTCCGAGAGCCAGCATCCCCAGGTTACCTCAGTACAGCAAATTGACAGAAGAGTGTTGTACCACTTAGAAGAATGTTCCCTCAAAACATAATGACAAGCATCTTTAAATATGAAGGTCCTCCTCAAGATTGTGTTGGCTCGAAACAAGAGGCTTAAACCAAAAACAAACAAAAAACCAACCAATAGATTGTTGATTTTATGTGCCATTGAATCACTTGCAATGTGTAATGATGCTAGGTACAGCAGCACTAAATCCTTCCCTGTCCAGAGCCAGTCTCACTAATACCAACACACCAACCTTTATTGCCCCGATACTGTATTCATTTCACCTGGGGTCTTCTGTGCCATTGGAGTGTCAAATGCCATAATGGTTACGCATGGTGGATAGTGTTTTGGTGGAACTCATAGTTTAAGACAGGTTTGGAAGCAGGAGTGGCATTCACTTCCTAGACAATATGCCTCCAGAAACTCTATGAATTTGATGTCAACAGTTATAGAAAGACTTCAGGCCTTTTGTTCATAACATCACTATGAGTCACGATCAACTTGAAGGCCATCAACAACAATAACAACTAAAAACATTAGTACTGATAGTGAACACTAGGAAAATAAAATTATTGACAACTTCATTCTTTGCTCTACATTACCTTGATGCAGAATTTTAGTCCAATGGTGAAGATTTCTGTTTTCTAGATATTAACATATAACCCAAGTTAAAGCCTGAAGTCTTTTCTTCTGCTTCAGCAAGCGGTTGAAGTCTTTTTCAATCTCTAAAATCAAGATTTTATCTGTATAATGCAGATTTTCTATGAAAATTCTTACAATCCTGATGCCATATTTCTCCTCACATCACCTAATTCCTTAAATGATTTGCTCAGCGTGCATATTTGTGTGGAGAAAAGATACAACAACTATGGCACTACAAAATACACACACACACACACACACACACACACTTCTTGGAGGAAAATATACATACTTCATGAACAAATATATATATATATGGTTGTTATGTGCCATTAAGTCACCTGTCACCCTATGTACAGCAGCTGTGAACCCTGCCCTGTCCTGAGTCAGTCTCACTAATTCTTACATATCATTCATAATCTGACACACCAATCCCCATTGCCCCAGTCACTTTATCAATCTCTCCCAGGGTCTTCCTCTCATGCACTGTCCCTCCTCCTTTCCAAGCATGATGTCCTTCTCCGAGGATCTGTCTATTTTAGCCGTGTGACCAAAGTATGTGAGACGGAGCTTCAAAGTCCTAACCTCCAAGGAGAAACTTGATGTCATCCTCTTTAAGACTGACCTGTTTGTTTTCTTGGCAATGCATGGTATGTGCTTCTTAGAAAAAAGTATGTATACTTCTTAAATATATGTTATGTTGTTGTTGATTGCCATCAAATCAAGCACAACTCATAGAAACCCCATGAACAAGAGGCTTGAAGCCCTTCCACAACCATTACCATTTATCAAAATTCACAGAGTTTTCAGAGGCATGCTGTTTAGTAAGTGGATGCCAATCTTGCTTCTAGAGTGGCGTGTGTGTGTGTGTGTGTGTGTGTGTGTGTGTGTCTATGTGACTTCTTTTTAGACAATATAATTTCCACTGAGGTGGACAAATGAGTTGTAATGAATGCATTTCCATAATCTATGAAATGAAGAATTTTCAGGGGACACGGATTATAAAGAGGTTCCAAAACAGAAATATAATATAATAACATAAAAACTATAAGTCAATTACCTGAGGAAATAAAAAAGAAAAGAAAAACCCAACACAATTATACTTGACAATTTAGGAATATAAATATAAGAAATAGACAATTGTTTTCAATTTCATCTTCCATAATGAACCATGTACAGCATGTTCCAAATTAGAAGGCTAATTAGCTGCTCAAACTGGCATCTCTTTGTGATGCAAACTATCAAATTTCAGATACTAATTTTTTTTTCGTATCAAGCACGTGTGCTTTAAAGATGTATGCTGTGTTCATGCATCTCACTGTGTACACATATACTTTTTCCTACCTAATTATTTCTTGCATTTGAACAATAATTTGTTATTTATATCAGTCAATTTCAGACATTATTTTTGGCTCTCAACAAGCACCCAAAATAAAAAAGTAACAGAATGAAAAAAAATTTCTAAAACCTAAACAAGTTTTGAAAAGAAACTCACTAATTCTGATTTATATATAAATTCCACCTGAAGTGTGTGTGTGTGTGTGTGTGTCTATTTCTCCAATAAAATTTTCTACCAAATTTAATAGTATTCTGTTGTTATTGCTAATTGCTATAGAGCTGTTATTCACTCATGGCACCTTCATATGTCCGTATTATAAGTACTCCGTACTTGTAATCTTTCAAATCTAGATTTCCAGGCCTGTCTTCTGTGTTACCTGCAGAGACATAGTAAAAGTAGGGCAGAGGAAGACACTTGCCTTCAAATCTAAGCCCCAAAGCATAACAGTTGAAGTGTGGAAGGACAATCTGATGTCACACAAATATGAAAGCCACTTCACTGATGGAGCTAGACCAAACTGTGGAAGTAGAAGTCTCTTTCAAAGACCATTCATTTTGAGATTGGGAGAATGATTGATGATTACCCCTGGGCACTCATTGCTCTCTCTCCATCAATTTACTTTTGTATGTTGTTGTTGTTATAGGCTGCTGAGCTGAACCAACTCATAGCTTATTTCCAGTAAATTTTCAGAGACAGTAAATCACATAGGAGTAGATTGTCCATTTTTCTCCTGTGGAGCAGCTAGTGCATTAGAGTCTCCTACCTTTGGATTGGCAACATTACATTTTACCTCCTTGGCCAGTAGACTGTCCTGGTGATTTCTTTAGCATTTTATTAAAAAAGTAAAGATAAATAAATATTCTAAATAATCAAAAGAAAGAAAATAATGAAATAAAGTACGTTAGTTATTTTTGTTAGGTACCACTGAGTAGACTATGACTTATATGACCCTGTGAACAAAAGATCAAATCTTAGCCCTCTTCTCAGCCATCCTCATGATCTCTGACCTGCTCAAGCCAAATGCTCCAGTCACTGTGTCAATTTATCTTAACAGAGGGTTGTCTTCTCTTTTTATAGCCCTCTATCACCTGCCATATGATGTGGGTTTTCAGTAACCGATTTTCTTGATAATAAACCCAAATTATGTGAAACAAAGTCTCATCATCCTTTCATTTAAAGGGCACTCTGGATGTACTTCCTCCAACACAGACTTGTTTGTTCTTTTAGCAATCTATTTTATATTTAATACTCTTTATTAACATTACAATTCAAATTCATAGATTCTTCTATACAAGAATGAGTGGAAGGGAAGTGAATGAGCAGAAGAATCTTTCAACAAATAATATATCACTATATTTCTTATCATTGAACTTTTTTGTTATATTAGTTTATTTTTAAAATGTGAGTACTTTTTTCTAGAACAGATTCTTCTGTTTTCCCTCACTGCCCCTCACCCATCAAATTGTACAGCTCCATAATTAATTCCCCCTCCCTCTGCTTTCCCCTGCCTTGGATTCTTATACTCATTCCGCAATAATGTTTTTATGCAATATTTGTCCTTGTGGTACTAAGTTAGTTCTTGCACCATATGCTCTCCAATCCCTCCCAAGTTAGGTAATAATTTGCAAAATCATTGCTTTTACATGCTACCTAGTATTCCATTGTGTGAATATACCATAATTTCTCAATGTATTCATTGGTGGTTGGACATCTGGGCTGTCTCCATTTTTCTTGCGATGGTGAATAATGCTGCTATGAATATTGGTGTACAAGTCTCCTTTTATGCCTCAATTCTCATTTTCCCATGATATATTCCAAGTAGTGGAATAGCTGGGTCATATGGAATTTCTATGTTCAGCTCTTTTTATGAAGTGCCAAATTGCTTTCCAGAAGCATTGAACCATTTTACAATTCCACCAACAATGTATTTTTAAGATTTTTTAAATTATTTTTAAAAATTATTTCTTTTTATTTGATAGAAAGCTTACAAATCATATTGAATTTTCACACATTCATAGACATTTGTTTATAACATTAATTATCATTGATTAATTCATTACAGTGTCTAATCAACCCCTGTGGTATATTACCTTTCTCTTCACTCAATTTACCAGTTTATTTTTACTCCCCTCTTCCTCCCTTCCTATCCCTGTTAACTTCAAAGATTAACTGTAACTGTATGTAAACTTTCCTTAGCTTTTTACAATAGTGGTCTTATACCATAATTGTTCTTTTGTGAGTGGACTGTGTCAGTCAGTAGGATTTGCTTTAGATTCTTCCATGTTGTGCAGTATTTCATAAATTCTTACATTATGTGTTATAAAATTAATAACCATGATCTATTACCATCATTAACCCATCTTATCAGATCTCCACTGGATCTTTCCTAATTCCTTTATCCCCTGCCTCCACACACCAAACTCTCTGATTTAATGATTTCCTCCCCTTCCGACTTTCAGTTCTTCTTCCCCCTCTTCTTCATTCTTTGAATATCCATACATATGTTACTAGTTATCCTTTTGTTTTTACAATAATGATCTTATTCAGTATTTGTCTTTATGAGACTGAGACAATCCACTCAGCATAATGATCTCTATTTCCCCCCATGTTATATGTTGTTGTGATATGTGCTCTATCGAGTCTGAACCTACCTATAGCTGACCCTTCAGTGGGTTTTCAGCACCAGTAAGTTGGAAAAGAGAAGGTTGTTCATCCTTCTCCTGTCAAGCAGCTGATGGTTCATATTGGTTTGCCTTTGGGATGGCAGGGCAGCTATTCATCATAAACCATTATTTCTCCATGTTATATAGTGTTTTTCAAAATCTTTGCTCTTGATTGCTGCATTGTATTCCAACGTGTGGGTGTAACACAATTTCTCAATCTAGTCATTTGTGGATGGACTTTCGGACAATTTTCATGTTCTTGCTATTGTGAACTTCTAAGGCGAAAATTATTAACACATGTGAAGTGTGTCTAATGAGATAATGAATAACAGAATGAAAATTACAAATTCATCTGAAGTGATATCAAAATGATATGAACATCAACTGATAAATAAAATCCATTGCTGTTGGGTCCATTCTAACCCTAACAATCTTTTAGGATAGCATAAATATCCTTCAGCTAGAAATTTTGATAGAAACACTACTACATCTTTCTTCTTTGTGTGACTCATTAACTCATTGCCATCAAGTCAGAACAAGCTCATAAATGACCCTTCCGTGGCTATTTGGAAGTGAAGTCACAGAGGCAGGGAAGGACCATCTTCTTCCTATGAAGTACATGACAGGTTCAACCTGGAGGAGAAGCATCACTTTTAGGTTAACAGCACAACAGAAACCTTTCAATTAATGGTTGAGCACTTAACCATGATAGGAAAGATCTTCAGCTAATATAGTCAAGGTAATAATTTTTTAAAAAGCAAGTAAAATATGTAGAAAAGTTTTGAGATTAAAAAGAATTTACTGTAGGTATTAG
>NW_006400237.1:713546-718055 GCF_000299155.1 Elephantulus edwardii | reverse complement strand
ATTTAAAACTAATATAGATTCCTTTTACAGTATAGATTTAAAATAAAATCAATCTCCTCTCTATTTAAATAGTATCAGAATGACAATTAACTGTCCAACTAACTAGAAGAGACTCTTATTTATTCTTATTTCCAGAGAAGGTGATCCAACAAAATGTGGAAATTATCAAGCAATATGTTAATATTATATGCAAGCAAAATCTTACTAAAGCAGTACATAGAGAGAAAACTTCTAGACGTTTAAATTTGGTTTAGAAGAGACCGTGTCGCCAGGGATACCATTACTAAGGTCAGACAGATCTTGGCAGAATTATGTCTATTTGTGTTTTATTGACTATGCAAAGTCATTTGATTATCTGGATCACAAAAATTATGCCTAACCGTAAGAAGAATTAGAATCTCAGTACACTTAATCCACTTAATCATACTAGTATAAAATCTCTACATTTACCAAGAAACATTTTTTTGAGCAAAGCAAGAAAACACCAGAGATGTATCCTTTTTCCATACATAATTTTTAATTTTTTTAAAATCTTTTTAAATAAAATATTTTCTTTTCTGTGTGTGAGTGTGTGTGTGTGTGTGTGTGTGTGTGTGTGTGTGTGTATCATCAAATCAGATCTAACTGGTACAGGAGAAGATTGTTCGTCCTTCTCCAACAGAGCATCTGTTGGATTTGAACCACGAACCTCTGGGATTGCAGTACACCTTCTTGCCACTATGTCAGCAGAGCTCACCATTTATTAAATCTGTATGTTGGACAGATAGTTTGAGTAGGTGGATTTCATGAAGAAGAGTGTGGCATCAGAATAGGAGGAAGAACCATCAACAACTTGTGCTATGCAGATGACTCAATTTTGTTTGCTGAAAGTGGGAAGGACTTGAAGTGCTTGCTGCAGAAGAAGAAAATCTACAGCATCCAATACGGTTTACATCGTAACATCAACAAAGCAAAAACCCTCACCACCAGGCCAATAGAAAACATTATGAGAGATGGAGTAAAGACTGAAGTTGTCAACAATTTCATCTTACGTGGATCCACAATTAACACCCTTCATACCAGCAATCAAGAAACAAAAAGATAAGTTGTTTTCAGAAAAATCTGCTGTCAAGGAATTCTACAGGGTACTAAAGGGCAAGGTGGTGGTTGTTGTTATTCATCTTTGAGTTGGAACTGGCCCATAGCTGAATCTCTAAAGGGTTGTCACAGGAAGTAAATCACAATGGAGCAGATTGCCCTCCTTGACATACTGATTGCAAGCGATTCAAGTCCATCACCAGTTGCTCTGTGGGAGAAAGGTAAAACAGTGTCAATCAGTAAAGATTTACTCTTAGAAACCAAATAGAGAGGTGTAAGGTTTTACCAGTGGGATAGAGTTTGTTAATTAAAATAAAAATATTGCTATATTTTCAGATAACGGATTTAATTTCTATTAGAAACAATAGGGAGTTCTGGCTGCCTAGAGGCAAGACCGCACTGCAATCCAGAAGGCAAGCAGTTCTAACTAGATCACCAACTATTCTGAAGGAGAACGATGGGGAATCTCTCCCCATGTTATTAACTGTCTCTGAAAATCCACTGGAGTGTCAGTTGTGGGTTTATTCTGAAGCTACCCTACATAACAAAAACAAACACAATATTTTGTACTTCTGAACACAACAATACCACATAAAAAGGATTCTGAAACTTTGTAATATGCTTAAATGACATAAGAATTAATAAGAAACGTTGTATATATTCAATAATGTCCACACTCTGTTGGATCATCTTTTCTTAGAATGGGAATAAATATGTATCACTTCCAGTCAATTGGCCAGATAGTTGTGTCCTCCAGATTTCTTGGCACACCTGATAAGCTTGTCCAAAATCGCGTGTTTGTTGAAATGTGTCAATCGGTATGCCATCAGTTCCGGGGGCCTTATTTCTTAACAATTCCTCCAGAGCAGTTTGAACTTTCTCCTTCATCATCATTGCCTCTTGAACGTAAGTTGTTTCATTAAATACTTCTTTTTCAGCCAGTTCTTTTTGGTATAGTGACTGTGTACTTCTTCCATCTTCTTTTAACTCTTCCTGAATTATTCAACATTCTACCCATAGCATCCATAAGTCTTACAACTCGAGGCTTGACTGTTCTTCAGATTGTTTAGCTTATGAAATACTTAGCGAATTTGTCCCTTTTGATTTTCTGACTCTAGCTCTTTGTACATTGCATTATAATTGTTTTGCCTTCCCTAACTGTCCTTTGAAATCTTCTGTTTAGCTCCCCCAATTTCTTGTTTTCTTCTCTTTGCTTTGGCTTCTCAGTGCTCTAGCACAATATTCAGTCTCTTCTCATATCCATCTTAATCTTTGTTTCCTCCTATGTGTTTGCAATGACCTTTTGCATACTTCATGTATGATAGTCTTGAAAGCCCTCCATATCTCATCTGGTCTTCACTTATTAATGTTCATGGCCTCAAATATGTTACTGACTTCTAGTAATGATCCTTTTTACTATGAATGAGATTCCCTTATTTCTTACCTTTTTATTTTCAGCATAGTAGATCATATGTTATCTAATTAAAAATGTCCTCTGCCAACCCATTTGATTTCTCCAGTACCTAGTATGTCAATATTTATGTGCTCAATTTCTTCCTTAACAATGTCCAATTTTCCTACATTCATACTTCTCACATTTTACATTGCAGTCACTAATGTCTGTTTGCAACTTTTCCTGCTCCTCCATGTTTTCCATTAGGGTGTCTTATCTGCTATACTGAACTAAGTATGATCTATTTTACACAGAATTTTCAAAGACCTGTCATTTCAGAAGTGGATGGCCAGTAGTTCTCCCTAGTTTGTCTTCATTTGGATAATCAGCTTTAGAACAATATCTGACAGACAAGTATTTTATGCAAAATAGCAAATGAGAGATCTTTTTCCACTACATAGGCAACAAATCCGGTGTTAAGCCTGGCCTGCTGTCCCTCTTCAGCATATTTATGGCTTCCCACATCTATTTCACTCTCCCAGCATTCTCCTCACCTTTCCAGAACCTCATTCCTCGTGCCACCAGCTAACCCTGGCATTGGCTCAGGCCTCAGTAAGATCCTGCTGAAGATTATCCAAAATTGACTAGAACAGTACATGGAGAACTGCCAGATGTGCAAGCTTGGTTTAGAAGAGGCTATGGCACTAGAGACATTATTGGCAATGTTAGATGTAGCTTAGCTGAAAGCAAAGAGTACCAGAGGAATGCCTATGCTTCATTGACTATGAAAAAACATTTAATTTTGTGTATCACAACAAATTGTGGATAACTTTGAGAAGAATGGAAATCTCAGAATACTTGATTGTGCTCATGTAAAACCTATGCTGGACCAGGAAGCAGTTATCAGAATTTATCAGAATATAGCAAGGAAACACTGCATGATTCAAAATCAAGAAAGCTGTGTCAGAAATGCATCCTATTTCCATACATTTTCAATCTACATGTGGAACAGATCCTTTGGAAAACTGGACTTTATGGGGAGGAATGTGTACTTAGGATTGGAAGAAGACCTATCAATAGCCTGCACTATGTAGATTACTTTGCTTGTCAAAACTAAGGAAAACCTAAGATGTTTGCTGCAGAAGATCAAGGACTGCAGTCTTCAATACGAATTTAAACTCATTATCAAGAAAATGAAGATTCTCACCACTAGGCCAGTAGGCAACACCATGATAGATGGAGAAAATGTTGAGATGCTAACAATTTGAGCTTTCTTGGTTCTAGAATGCCAACTCTTGGCACCAGCACTCAGGAAATCAAAAGGTGAACTGCACTTGGAAAATCTGCTGTCAGGAACCTCTCCAGAGTGCTGAAGAGCAATAATGTCAGCCTAGAGACTAAAGTACTCCTAATTCAAGCCATGATCTTCATAATTACTTCTCTGCATTAGAGAACTGGACAATGACTAAGGATGATGTTGCTGCTGTCAAGTGCCGTCGAGTCACAGGCGACTCATAGCGATCCTATGAACCAAAGTCCTTGACACCACCTGTATAACTTTCCTCCTTTCTCCAGATTCATAGGTTTCCAGAGGCAAGCTATTGTGGAAGTGGATGCCACTCCTGTTTTTAAGCTTGTTTTAATGGGGGCACTTTAACAACCACTGTTCAAAGTGGGTAACCACTAAAAGAAATATAATTTTTATATTTATTGGTTTTAATATAATAGTTTATATACATGATATTTTATACAAGTTGTTTGTTGTTGTTGTTATGTGCCGTCGAGTCGTTTGCGACTCATAGCGACCCTATGTACAACATCCCTAAACCCTGCTCTATCCCATGCCAATCTCATTGCCTCTGACACACCCATCCCAATTACCCCAGTCACTGAATCAATCCATCTCATAGAGGGTCTTCCCCTCCTGCGCTGTCCCTCTACGCTACCCAGCATGATGTCCCTCTCTAAAGACCTGTCTCTCCTTACAACATGTCCAAAGTTTGTCAGACGAAGCCCCAGAATCCTTGCCTCCAAGGAGC
>NW_006400237.1:701923-712426 GCF_000299155.1 Elephantulus edwardii | reverse complement strand
TTTTTCTATAAAATATATATAAATGTTCAGAAGAAAAGCACAACTTTTTAAGCAGATATTTTATATTTTAGCATATGAAACCATCTATCTGTGTTTTATCCAGTAATACGGTGTGTCATATTGTAATAATGAAAGTAACCTGCACAAGACAAACCTAACATATAATAGCATTCCTTCCATTACAAACAAAAGAAAATAAGTTGATTAAATATGAAAATGTTAGCAGTTGAATGTTTTAAAATATAATTCATTACAAAAATATTCATACTTTTTTATCTTTTAAAATTAATTTATTACAAGAAGGAACACAGTTCTATGTTCATAATTCAGAGAAGTCTTATGTATACGATGGCAGACATTTTCCTTCCTCACTCAAAATCTCCAGCAGCATTTTTGAGGTTATTAAAAGGTAGCAAGTACGGTGTAAGACCAGTGTAATGCAATGTTTGGTTTGCTATTAGTCTTGAGACTGAATGTATTCATTTGGAGCAACCAAATGAACAGATTCAGGTCCCTACTGGGTTACAAAATAATTTATTATTCCTCTGAAAAAATTCTACACTCTCGTAGTCTACATACTATCATCTTCAAATCAAACAGGAACAGACTTCACCTTTAATAGCAAATACTTTGCAACTTGCTTCTTCATTGCCTTAATGGAAGATGAAAGATAGATATCCATTATACTCACTGTAAGAGATGAAACATACTCAGAAAATTAGCAAAATATGCTTCTTCAGTCTTAGAAACAAACACCTCTAGAGAATGTTCTGCTACTATTCCAATTTACAAGTTACATGCATCTCTAACTAAAGTAGCTTTTTAACCAGAAAGTCTTTAGAAAAATTCCATATCACAGCAGGGAAGGTAAGCAGTTGTGATTAACAACTTTGTTGCCAAGTTCAAATTTATCTTGGCCTGTAATCTTGATGTTTATTACAGCAGATGAGATTTTTCCCAGGCAGCTGCTATGTTATTGTTCTTTTCATACTAAACTCATTTTCCATTAAAGCTGTGTTAATATTTTCTTCGGTGTTTTTTTTTCTTTCTTGTTTCCTCTTTTTCTTACCCTTTCTATCTCCTTTTTCTCTGTAAAAATAATGTAGCAATTCATGAAGGAGTCAACCAAATCTGGCTTCCACTAATTCTATAAGGGAAAGGAGTTATAATCTACAGTGTCAAAAGCATAAAAATATTTCCTGTAAGGTCAAACATACCCTTACATTCCCCATATTCTATCAATTAAAACACCAACTATTCCTTTAAGGGAATTTGCCACCTTATTGATGGTCCCTGAAACTTGTTCAGATCTTATTGGTCGTGAGGTCACTATGAATCTACTCAACTTAACAGTACCTACTAACTGGTTGGTCAGCTAATATGTTGCAATGGTCTCATAGAACTCACAGGTCATACTTGGCTTTATAGGCTTATTAGGGAAGTTAACAGATTACAATTCAGGTTCTAAACAGGGTACAATTCTTTAGTTAGACAGTTTCATAGATAATAAGTTGTCCTTAAGTATTTTTTTTGTATAAAAATTGCTCATTGCAAGAAAGTACATCAATCAGGGGAACCTGGTACCTGCCATGGATAACCAAGAAAAATAAGGGAGTTTAGGTGTGGCAGATTGCACAGTTGAGATTCTTGCAGGGCTGCATGAGACCACAAAGGTTCTAGAAGTATCCAGAATCTCCCCTGGAGAAAAAGTGATTCAGTCAGGGGAATATGATTGCTGGCCCTGACAAAAACAACCAAGTCCAATAGTAGACTTTGAGAGAAGTGGGCCATGTTCATGAGAGATTTCCCTCAGACTGCACTGCAGGCTAGAGAGGATCTGAAAGACTTTAGGAAAGGTGAAATTTCCTGTAGTACAGAATCAGAAAGGACTTCTGGTAAAGAGAATTATTTTATCCCATAAAGGGAACACTTTAACCTACAACTGGGAGAAGATAATAGATTAATGGGACCTTCTAAGAATCAAATCCCTATGCACATCCAAAAATTTTTCTAACAGGGTAAAAAGGGAAGCCAGAGACTGGGGAAAAGTATTTGGCAATGATATGTCAGATAAGGGACTTATATCTAAAGTTTATAAAATACTTGAGCACTACAACAAGATAAAGGTAAATAATCCAATTGAAAAGTGGGCATAGGATATGAACGGACACTTCACCAAAGAAGACATTCAGATGGCCAACAAGCACATGAAGAAATGTTCAAAATCCCTGGCTCTAAGAGAGATGCAAATCAAAACATCTATGAGATATCATCTCACACCAATAAGAATAGCAAAATTTAAGAAAACAGCAAGCAACAAATGCTGACGAGGTTGTGGAGAAACTGGAACCCTTATTCACTGTTGGTGGAAGTGTAAAATGGTGCAACCACTGTGGAAAGTGACATGGCGCTTTCTCAAAATGTTGCAAATAGAGATACTATTTGACCCAGCAATTCTACTACTGGGAATATACTCCAAAGAGACCATAACTTCCACCCAAGCAGATATACGCACACCCATGTTTATCATGGCTTTGTTCACAATAGCAAAGAGTTGGGAACAACCTAAGTTGTTCCCATCAACCAATGAATGAATAGAGAAGCTGTGGTGTATTCACACAATGGAATACTACGCTGCATAGAAAAACAAGGAACTCAATGCAATATTATTCAAAATGGGTAACCCTGGAGGGCTTTATGCTGAGTGGAGTATCTTAGTCACAAAAGGACAAATACTACATGGTGTCACTGTTGTAAAACAGGACTGACCTCTGGGTTGGGGGAAGACTGAGAAAGACGGGTTCAATAATGTATACTGCATTGAAACAGATGAGGGAGAGAACTGTTTAAAAGGGATATGTGACCAAGTATTTTGTCATGATCGGAGGGAGTCCGGAGCAAAGGCTGAATAGTAGAGTGGACTTGGGGGAAGGATTGTAAAACAATGGAAAAATTTTTCTTTTCCTTTTCCAAGAGGGGAGTGTACTGGAGGGGAGAGTTGGAAGGGGAGAAAAGTGCAACAATGAATGAATGAAAATCCAAATTCTCTGTAAATTTTCATTGAAATAAATAATAAAAAAATTTAAACTTTTTAAAAAAGGGATCACTAACTCTGCAACTAATCATTAACTTTGTAAAGATAAATAACTGGCTACAACCTTCAAAGACAACAGAAACGTCCTAACACAAACTAAGAACTGCACATAATGTCAGTATCAGAAAACAGTTCCAAACATTGTGAAAAAACTAAAAAAGGATTCTCTAGAAAAAGCAGATCATGTTGCAGACCCTATATATAGATACCAGAGACAGAGAATCAGAAAAATATATCAACATGGAGTTATAAGAACAACTTGAAGAAGTTACAAATTACGGAAGAAATAATTGAAGCCATAAATAAAGTTAATACTCCAGATACCAGGAGCCAGAATAAATGTGTAGATGTTGTTGTTGTTGTTATGTGCCATCGAGTCGCCTGCGACTCATAGCGACCCTATGTACAACAGCCCTAAAATCCACTCTGTCCTGTGCCAATCGCACCGTCTTTGACACTCCCATACCAATTATCCCAGTCACTGAATCAATCCACCTCATAGAGGGCCTTCCTCTCCTGCGCTGTCCCTCCACCCTCCCAAGGATGATGTCCCTCTCCAAGGCCCAGTCTCTCCTCACAACATGTCCAAAGTATGTTAGACGGAGCCTCAGAATCCTTCCCTCCAAGGAGCCACCCGGTTTAACCCTTTCCAGGACAAATCTGTTTGTTTTCCTAGCAGTCCATGGTATTCTCAATACTCTTCTCCAGCACCACAGCTCAAAGGCATCAATTCTCCTTCTATCCTCCCTGATCATTGTCCAACTCTCTGATGCATAACAAGTGATTGCGAAGACCATAGCCTGTATCAGACGCACCTTAATCTCCAGAGAGACACCATTGCTCTTCAGTATTTTGGAGAGCTCCCTAACAGCAGACTTTCCCATGGCAATGTGCCTTTTAATTTCCTGGCTGCTGGTGCCAAGACTGTTGACTATGGAGCCAAGCAAACTAAAGCTGTGTACAATCTCAATCTCTTCACCATCCATCCTGATGCTGCCAATTTGTCCAGTGGTGAGAATCTTTGTCTTCTTGACACTGAGCCTCAATCCATATTGTAGGCTGCAGTCTTTGACACTCTGCAGCAGGTGCTTCAGGTCCTCTTCAGTTTCAGCAAGCAGGGTTGTGTCATCCGCATAACACAGGTTGTTGATAAATCGTCCACCAATCTTGACCCCACATTTCTCCTCATAGAGCCCAGCCTCCCGGATAATCTCTTCTGCATATCGGTTGAAAAGGTATGGAGATAGGATGCATCCCTGGCATACGCCCTTCCCAATTTTAAACCATGCAGTGTTCCCTTGCTCTGTTCTGACGACTGCCTCCTGGTCCAAGTGTAAGTTTCACATTAGAACGATCAAGTGTCTGGGATTCCCATTCTTCTCAGAGTCAGCCATAATTTGTTATGATCTACACAGTCAAATGCCTTTGCATAGTCAAATGCCTATGAATGTGTAGATGAATACAGAATAAATGTAAAGCAACATGAAAACCAACTTAAGAAATTACAGATGATAGAATAAAGAAGTGAAACCATAAATAAAGAGGTGTAAGAATTTTAAACATCTATCACAAGACTGAGAGTACCACCAATAAAGTATTGTAAATAAGAGAAATGAATGAAAATGCAATCCAGAATATCAAGATCAAAATATGAGAAGTTTCCAACATGCAGAGACATTAGAAAAATGGTAAAAACATTAGAATTACCAAAAGGAACATATGCATGATCACAATTCCAGAAGAGGAGAGGGACAGGGAGAGCAATGAGAGAATTTTGGAAGAGGTACCAAAACAAAACTTCCCAAGTATTATGAAGAAGAAGGAAATCCACATTCAAGACTTTCAGCAAACCACAAACAGAATATACCTCAAAAGAAGCCATCAAGACATATCACACTCAAATTCTCAAATATATAAAATAAGCTAGAATATTAAAAGCAGCGTGAGAAAAAAAGTCACCCTACAAAGGATGATCATGTACAGTAATTCTGATTTATTTTCAACAGAAGTCATGTGAACAAGAAGACAATAAAATGGCATGGGCAGGGCACTTGAAAGAAAATAATTTTCTTTGGAGGATCCTGTATCCAGTAAAACTGTCTACCAAATATGATGGAGAAACTATCTCATTTGTAGAAAGGCAGGAATTTAAGGAATTCATGACAATAAACTCAACTCTACAGTAAATACTAACGAAAATCCTTCACACAGAGACACGTGAGGAAAGTGAACAGACCACAGGAATGAAGAACAACTGAAAATGAAACACTGCTAAAAGACAATGATAATACCTGACCTGTCAATAAATACATTTAATGTGCATGGCTTAAATGCACCTATATTAGACATTAAAACCTCTAGGATACAGCTAAGGCAGCCCTTAGATGACACTGAAGAGTAATAGGTGAACACTTAAAAAGGAAGAAAGAAGCAAAATTAGTGATCTAACTCAGCACCTCGATAAAATGGAAAAAGGAAAACAAGCTAATCCCATAATCTCTAAAAGAAAGTAAATTGTAAGGACAAAGTCTAAAATCATTATGATTGTTGTTTATTGGTTTTGATGCCTTCAAGTCAAGCACGACTCATAGTGACCCTATGAACAAAAGGCCTGAAGCCCTTCTACAATTATCGACATTTATCAAAGTTCATAGAGTTTCCAGAGGCATGTTGTTTAGGAAGTGGGTGCCACACCTGTTTCCAATCACATGAGGGGTACAATTAATCATTTTCCCCTATAAAGCAAACTTTGAGGATTACATAAGCTAGAGAATCTAAAAGGTGTAACACATCAGCTGAGTCAGTAAAGGTTAAAACCAGTTACCATCAAGTCAATTCTAACTCGTGGTGACCCCCTGTGTATCAGAGTAGAACTGTGCTCCACAGTTTTTCAAGAACTGGGTTTTTTTTTTGCTTTGTTTTTTTTAAAGTAGATTGCCAGGCCTTTCTTCCAAGGTACTTCTGGGTGACTCAATACTCCAAATATTTCATTAGCAGCTATGTTAGTTCATTATACATGCCATGATGGACTCCCAATAAATGTATCTGGGATTACTTTGATTAGTAAAATGCAATAGTAATAATCTTTCCCCCGTTGGCTACCCACGGTGGTTATGGTTTTGAAAATAATGTAAAGTTCATGCCTTCTAATTATTATTCTTATAAGTTCTGTCACCTACCTAACAAAAAAAAAGAGACTAAATGTTAGTATGATAGGAAACAGATAAACAATTGAAACTCTCAACAAGACCAAGAGCTATTTATTCAAAAGACAGATAAATCATTGACAAATTTAACAAAAGAAAAATAACAGTAATAAAAAACAAAAAAGAGAAGATATAAATAACTCAAATAATAAATTAAAGGTTACATCACAGCAAAACCAATTGAAATTAAATCCATAATAATGAAATAAGAAGCTATTCTTTATCAAATTTGAAAACCTAGAGGAAATGGATATATTTCTAAAAACTCAAATTAACATGAATAGATGTAGAACACTTGAACAGAACCACCACAAAGAAATTCACTAGGTCATAAAAAGACTCCCCTCTAAAAAAAGTTCTGGCCCAGATGGATTCATGGCTGAATTCTAACAAATATTTAGAGATGAACTATTACCATTTCTACTTAAATTATTATTATTATTATTATTATTTTTAATGGAATAAGAAGGAACACTACCAGAGTCCTTCTAAGAAGGCAAGATAGTCCTAACACTAACACCAGCCAAAGCCATTACTAAAAAATAAAAACAACCCCCTCAAAAAATTATAAACATTCAGAAACAGCTTTAGCTTCCTGCTCCGAAGGCCAAATATCTTGGCTGCTTCACAAAGAAGGCCTTGGTAGGTGAGTCCATTCTACCCAACAGGGTTTTCAAGCAGGAGAGTCCCCACTGTTCCCATTAGACATTCTTGTGGTTCTGTGTTCATGAGCTCCAGGTTGACATACTGACAGGGGAGAGCTCCAAGATCCTGCATTAGAGAGGGAACTGAACCTGTGGTCACACTATGTGTTTTTCCACTAAAACTCAGAAGGTCGGTTTGGTTTTTTATTTCTGTTACACCATGGAAGACAACCAGCTCTCTATTTTTAACTCCAAAAATGCTCATAACAGCACTCTTCAGTTTTAAAAGATCCAACCTATTATTGCCTTTTGGATTTTATAGAAGTAAAACACCACCTTGCTCATTGCCATTTGCAGAAATGTTAAGATTGACATATCCACAAGCAGGACCAGGCAAACATGTTCCTACAGTGAGTGTAATTTCCAGGTCAGGCCCCTTTAACTGTGTGTTTTCTTGAATAAGGATTTTCTCTGATGTGGGAACTGGGTATGGTCTCAAAGGAGCCTTTATGGTAGCAAATATAAAATCTGTGTGGTTTTCAATAACATTATCCAGATATTGTCCTTCTGACTTGACTTTATAATACACTAATATTTCATCAATTGGAACCAGACTACACTTCTTGTGGAGTTTCTGGATGTGATTGATGACTTCTTGAGCCATACCTTCACCCAACATTGACTGGTCAGGAGTGACATCTAAGAGAACTAATGCCTGTGTGTGTGAGTGTGCTTCAAAGTGCGCAGTTCCCTGTGTGAAATGAAATACCCATGAAGACTTTGAATATGAAGACTGTATATGTTTCTGTAATCCCGACAATGGAAGAAGTCTGATGTTTGTATTCTGTCACTTTTTCCCTGTTTTACACCCCACCCCAACACACACAGAGAAAATGAAAATAAATGTGTAACCAGCTGCTTTTGGTCAAAGTTTAAATGGGACGGATTGATTGATTGATCAAGTGATGAGACCTCACAGTAATATTGACACCTTATTTTGAAAACCTCAATAGTCATGTTGAAGGATCTTGTTACCTCAGCACTACAGAATATGTTGCTGTACTTGAGTTCTTTTCCTCTGAGTTCTCAAGGTATATGACATTATATATATCATTTTAGCCACCTGAAGGAATGGACCTGTTAAATAGTCTGCCAACTGGATTTTTCTGGGCAGTGGAATATTTTCAATTTCAGTAAATGGGAATAATAAACTTTCTCTCAAATAATGTTCATGTTGGAAATTCTTTATTCTCTCGTAATTTAATGAAACTTTAATGAAATTTTCATTTAATGAAAATTGGTAATCTTTGGGGAAGACAGAAGCTTAATAGTGACTTCTCTAGTAAGTCCAGTAACTTAACAAACTCCTAAGTTGCTAGGATCCTTGGAGAAACTGATGTCAAGACAAAACCAGATACACACACAAGAATTTATACTGGGAAATGTATAAGAAAGACAAAGGGGAAAGGAAGCAGAAAAACATGATGGGGAGAGCTCCAATGTGAATGTAAGCCTGACACCTCTGAAAAGAACGAATGGAAATAAAGGAAAGATTGATTAGAGTAAGCCTCAGACTTCAGTGCAAGTTTGCAAAAGTCCTAATTAGACCAGTAAGAGTCTCAAGTTGGTAGAAATGCCCTGGCTTTTCCATTTGTCAGATCAATGATATGGTATATGGCTGTAACACCATTTAATCATTTGTTCTGATAGTGCAAAAGGCTTAAGACCTCTCTTCCTCATATCCAATTCACTTGAAGAGATAATAGATTGGTTCTTGTATAACTACTATAGTAAAAAACAACAAAAACAGTGAAGCTTTAAATTTAAGGTGGCAATAGACAAAGTAAGAAACAAACTTATGTATAGCTCAGAATCCTTAATTTACCTCTGAAACTGAGGGGAAGGAATGACAGAAAATTAGGAAATGTCAGTTGAACCAGAAAGAAAAACTATATGATGTTTATAACTGCTCCCCATTTCCACATTGATAGACCACTGTCCATGCCCCACCATAGTTGGTATTTGGAAGTTTATTCTTAGAGAATAAACTACAGAAGTCACTGTTAAGCTTTTGTGTTCTCTAAAGATTACAAAGATTTGTTTAGAAGAAATGGAGTGAAGTTTGGGATAATTCATTAGAACTCTTTGAAAGAGACAGCCCTAGTTAATAAAAGGAAAGAATCTAGATTAAAATCACCCAGAGGGAAGGGGGGAAACCCACATAGAATCAGAGCTAATCAGTTAACATTGATTGATCTTTGTATTGCTTTCATTGTCATTACTGTGTACTCACCCACAGTCAGTGTTTATTCTGATTGGAAAATGCCTCAGGGTTTTACAGTCTCCTATGGATTTTTTTATATGTATGTTACAAGGAAGTGGGTTGAATTTTCTTTATTTGATGATATTTCTCTTAAAGTGGTTTGTAGAGTACACAGATTGTGTATTCTTTTTGTTTGCTTACAGAATTCATATACATTGTATATGAACTCACACTGTTTCTCATTCAGTGTTTCATACAAACATTCTCATGCATTATGTTTTACAAAATTAATCACCATTGGGTTTGCCCATCATTACCCTGCCATTTCAACCCAGATCCTTCCCATTTCCTTACCCCACTCCCACTACCCACCAAACTGCAACCTTGTGGTTTCACCCTGTGTATTTTTCTCTAATTTTGCATGCCAGTTTGCAACCTTTAAAATTCACTCTTGGGTTCACCTTGCATGTACTTATTATGATATGTAGATAACTTGTTTAAATTCTCAGCAGGACTTGTCAATACTTTCTTGGTATTTCATCTATCTACTGAGGAACATAAAGTCTCTTGAGAAAAGTTACAGTTGCCTTAACTTTATTTAACCAAAGTGAAATACCTTGGACATAAATCTTAGAAGGAATTAGTATTGATCCTAAAAGAAAGTATTGAAGCTTGTGAGCAAATATTTAGAAGGACTAATAAGCCCTGAGAACCTCACCCTTCCCAGCCCTGAAACTGCAGGAATCAGATGATACCTTGCTACCTGCCACTTCTGACCACTCTGGAGTCACAGTAGAAGGTCCTGGATAGAGGTGTATGGAAATACAGGATAAAACCTAAAAATACAAGGCTTACTCATTGAGTAGGAACTGGCAGAACCCCTGAAATTGTTTAATCATTCCTTGAATGTAACCACTCTTTGAACTTGGTATAAAAAACTCAGCTGCATTCTCCAACTTAAAGCTAAAAAATGGACAAGTGTATGAGGTGAGCAGGTCAGATCATAATTTTAAAAATAAAGACTTGGGAGGACTTTGCAGCTACTGTGGGACTTGAATACCTAATCTTTATGTAATTATTCAGCCTCCTTACATAGAATTTGGACTCTTTTTTCTACTTTCTGAAGGTGGCCTAAATGGTATCCTAGTTAAAAGAAGTTGTCATTAACACCAACTTTTTTAATTGGAAAAAACATATTGGGGGTACAAGGAGGCAAGGGTTGGGGGCAGAAGGGTGAGGATGGGCAGGGATGCAGTTGCAGAGCTGCACAGTTTGGTTGGTGGGGGGAGCAGATGA
>NW_006400237.1:688679-700413 GCF_000299155.1 Elephantulus edwardii | reverse complement strand
AAAATAGAAATAGAAGAGAATTTTCTAAACATAGTGAAACATAAATACACAAAACTAAGTTGTTGGTTTTGTTAGTTGCCATTGAATCAAGTACTACTCATAGCAACCCTACGAACAAAAGATCTGAATCCTGTTCCACCCTGTGCTATCATCACATTTTCTGTCATACTCGAGCCCATTTCAGCAATCATTGTGTCAATCTGACTGAGAGTCTTCCTTTCCTAGGCCAACCTTCCACCCTTCCCAGCATCATGGCCTTCTCCAAGGAATACTACCTCTTAGCAAAATTCCCAAAGTATGTGAGACAAAGCCTCTCATCAATCTTGCCTCAAAGGAGCACTCCTGTTATACCCTCTCTCAGACATATCTGTTATCTTGGCCATCCATGGGGTGCTCAGTGCTCTTCTACAACACCACAAAGATGTCAATTCTTTCTTTGTCATCCTATGCATCGTCCAGCTCTCAGATACATAGAAAGTAATTGGAAAAACCATGGCCTGACTCGAATGCACCTTGGTCCTCAAAATGACATCACTATTCCTCAATAATTTGGAGAGGTACCTAACTGCAGATTTTCACAGTGTAGTATGTCTCCGTAATTGCTGACTGCTGGTACTAAGGTTGTTAATTGTGAATCTAAGAAACATGAAGCTGTTGACATTTTCAATCTCCTCATCATCCATTATGATTCCACCTTTTGGTCCAGTGGTAAGAAGCTTTTCTTTTAATTTATTTTTACATTGAGATGCAATCCATACCAAAGTCTGCATTCCTTGATATTCTTCAACAAGTGCTTCAAGTGTTCCTCACTTTCAGCAAGCAAAGATGTGTCATCTACATCATACAGATTATTGATGAGGCTCCCTCCAATCCAGATGCCACACTACTTCTTAATGGATAAATAATTCTCCAAATTATTGAGGTGTTGATGTCAGTTTCAGGACTGAGGTACATCTTTTCTACCACTTGTTATGCATCTGAGAGCTGGACAGTGAATAAAGATCACAGAAAAAAAGTTGATGTCCTTGAGCTGTGGTGCTAGAGAAAAGCATTGAACATCCCATGGACTGTCTAAAGAAAAAAACAAATATGTTTTGGAAAAGGCACAGCCAGAGTTCTCATTGGAGGCAAATATGATGAGGCTTCACTTCACATACTTTAGGAATATTGCTAGGAGAGATTATTCTCTGGAGAGGGACATGAGGCTTAGAAAGGTAGAAGGTCAGAAAAGGAGAGGAAGACCCACACCAGGTAGATTGACACAGTGACTATTGCAATGGACTCTAATGTACCAAGAGGAGTGAATTGAAGGGAGCACTGGATAGGAGAGCATTCAGATCTGTTTTTCATAGTCACTATGAGTTGTACTTAACTTGATGACACCTAACAATAACAGTGGAGAAAGACTAAAGGAAATCCCCTTGAGAAAAGAGACCGGACAAAGTTACTCACTATCACTGCAGCTATTCAAAATTTTATTGGAAATATTTGCTAGCACAGTGAGAAAAGAGAAGGAAATAAGAGACATTCATATTGGAAAAAAAGTGGTAAAATTTTTAGTTATATGCAGATGATATGATTGTGTACAAAGAAACCCACAAAGACACAGCAAAAAAACTTGTTAGACATAATAGAGTAGTTCAACAGAGTGGCAGCATATGGGTCAATATACAAAAAAAACAGTGGTATATCTTTACAGCAGCAAAGCAAACACATAAAAAGGAACTAAGAATGTAATATCATTTACAATAGACAAAACAAATTGAGATACTTGGGAATAAATTGCAGAAGGTCAAGGACTGTAGTCTTCAAGATGGATTGAAGCTCATCATCAAGAAGACAAAGATTCTCACCACTGGGCCAGTGGAGAGCACCATGACGGGAGAAGAGATTGAGGTAGTTAACAGTTACAGCTTACTCAGATCAACCATCAACACTATTGGAACCAGCAGTCAGGAAATCAAAAGACAAATTGCATTAGGTAAATCTGCTCTCAGAGACCTTTTCAGAGTACTGAGAAGCTACAATGTAAGTCTAGAGAGCCTAAAGGGCACCTGATTGAGGTCATAGTCTTCACAGTTACTTGCTTTGCATCAGAGAGCTGGACAATAACTATGGATGGCAGAAGAAGAATTAGTGCATTTGAGTTGTGGTGCTGGAGAAGAGTCTTAAACATACCATGGACCACCAAGAAAACAAATAGGTCTGTCTTGAAGAGGGTGAAACCAAGTTTCTCCTTGGAGTCTAGGATTTTGAAGCTCCATCACAAAGACAGGAGGGACCAGTCCTTGGAGAAGGACATCATGCTTGGAAACGTGGAGGGAGAATGGAGGAGAAGAAGACTCTGGGTGAGATGAACTGATACAGTAACTAGAGCAATTGGGATAGGTATGTCAGTCAGTGAGACTATCTCAGGACAGGGCAGTCTTCAGAGCTGTTATACATAGGGTCTCTGAGTTACAGGTGACTCAATGGCACATAACAACAACAACTGCTAAGGAAAATCTCAAGAGCTAATTTTTACATTAATGATCTGATGCAGTATTTGTCCTCATGACACTGAGTTAGTTCACTCAATATAATGCTCTTCAGTCTCTCCTAAGTCATGTAGTATTTTTCAAAATCATTGTTCCTGAGTGGTGCACAGCAATCCATTGTGTGAACGTATCACAATTTCTTAGTCCATTCAGTGGTGTTTAAACATTTGGCCTGTTTAATGTTCTTGTGATGGTGAATAATACTACTATGAACATAACTGTTAAAATAGAAGAATAACTAGTAAAACTTGTATGGGAACCCAAAGGGAGAAGGAGTGGGAGTGGAGGGGTGAGGAATGGGTAGATGTGAAACTACAGAGTTGCACAGTTTGATGGATGGAGGGAGAGGATGGAGGAAATGGGAAGGATGTGATGGGGACCTGAAAAGACTGGGTAATAATGGATGAAAATCCAAGGTTGACAGATTTTATGAAGCATGATGCATAAGAATGATTGTATGAAACACAATATGGATGAAGAATAGTGTGAAACACAAAGTATATGAACTTTGTAAACAAACCAACATAAAATAAAAAAAAATCCTTCAATAAACATCATACAAAACCATACTTTTTACAGAACATCCAGAGTGGAATAAGCCTTACTTTTGTTGTTAGGTACTATAATGTCAAGTGCGATATATCTTGGGAAAAGAGCAACAGAAGTGCTTCTTAATGCTTCTTAAATTTAAGGATGGTGAAGCTTCAATTCATGTACTTTGGGCATGTTGTTGTTTTTGATGTGTTCTGTTGAGTCAGAATTAACCTACAACTGTCTGTCTAGCTTGCTTTGCACAGCAGAAGGACAGACAATCTTCTCTCATGCAATTTCCTGCCTCTGAAAACCTACTAGAGACTCACCTATGAGTTGGTTCTGGCTAGATGGTACAGAACAACAGAAACAAACTCCATGGAAGGATATTTGTCAACTTTCCTCCATGAAGCAACTGGTGGATTTGAAAAGCCATTTGACTGGCAACACAGTTCTTTACCATTAACAAATAAGTATGTCCTGGAGAGGGCATAGCAAGAGTGCTCTTTGGAGGTAAGGATGATTAGGATCCATCTCATGTACTTACAGCATGTTGCTAAGGATGGGTATTCCTAGGGGAGGGCCACAATGATTGGAAGGGTGGAGGGTTCAGATATGCTGTTCATAGGTCACTATGAGTCATACATGGTTGATGGCACCCAACAACAACAACAACAAGCCAGCAGAGCTCCTTTGCACATGTTGTTAGGAGGGACTATACTTTGGAAAGGGACATTATGCTTCAAAATGTAGAGGATCAGCAAAGATAGGACTACCTTCAATGAGATTAATTGACACAGTGACTGAAGAAAAGAACATCTCTGATGTCTGTGTCAGAGATGTTTAGGATTGTATACAGGGTTCGCATAAATATTGACATACTAGGTATTGGTGAAATGAGATGGCTTGGCATGGGACATTTTGAATCAGATGATTATATGATTTACTACGCCGGGGATGAAAAGGTGAGGAAGAGTGGGGTTGGTTTCCTAATTTAAAAAGTCATTTCTAGGTCCATCCAGAAATACAATGTGGTGAGCGACATGATAATATCCATACACATACAAGGAAATCCAGTGAATACCACTACTATTTAAATATGTGCACCAATAACCAGAGCCAGAGAGGAGGAAATAGAAGATTTCTACCAACTTTTGCAGTCAAAAGTTGATCAAACATGCAATCAAGGTGCATTGATAATAATGGGCGACTGGAACGCAAAAGTTGGGAGCAGGGAAGAAGAATCAGTAGCTGGAAAATATGGGCACGGTGAGAGAAATGAGGCTGGAGATAGAATGATAGATTTCTGCACATTCTATGATTATTCATTACAAATACCTTCTATAAGAAACATAAACACAGGCTATATATATGGATCTCACCTGATGACATGCATAGGAATCAAAACAATTATATTTGTGGAAAGACTCAGTGGAGAAGCTCAATATCAGCAGTGAAAACCAGGCCAGGTGCTGATTGTGGGACAGACCACCAACTACTCATATGCAAGTTCAAGCTGAAGTTGAGGAAAATCAAATCAAGTTCATGGGAACAAAAATTTGATCTTAAGTCTATCCCACTCAAATTTCAAAACCATCTCAGGAACAGGTTTGGGTTCTTGAGCACCAATGAACATAGGCCAAATGAGCTCTGGGAGGATATCAATAAAATTGTCCATGAAGAATAATAATACAAAGGCTTAAAATGAAGAAAAGACTAAGACGGATGTCAAATGAGACTCTTAGTATTGCATTAGAGCACCGAGAAGCCAAAGCTAAAGGAAGAAACCAAGAAATTAAAGAGCTAAACAGAAAATTTCAAAAGGCATCCCGGGATGACAAAGCAAGATGCTGTAATGAAATGTGCAGAGAGCTGGAGCCAAAAAATCAAAAGGGCAGAACTCGCTCAGCATTTCTTAAGCTGAAGGAGTTGAA
This sequence comes from Elephantulus edwardii, assembly GCF_000299155.1. Taxonomy (NCBI): domain Eukaryota; kingdom Metazoa; phylum Chordata; class Mammalia; order Macroscelidea; family Macroscelididae; genus Elephantulus; species Elephantulus edwardii. Next base: position 695,411 of record NW_006400237.1, on the reverse strand, counting down.
AAACAAATTCAAGCCACAGGTGGCAATACTTAAGGATACTTGGGTAGAATGTTAAATGATCCAGGAAGTATCAAGAAGAGATGGAAGGAATACACAGAGTCACTGTATCAGAGGGAATTGGCTGATAAAGAAGAATTTCATGAAATGGCATGTGAGCAAGAGCCTATGGTGATGAAGGAGGAAGTTCAAATTGCTCTGAAGGAATTGGCAAAAAACAAGGCTCCAGGAGTTGACAGCATACCAATTGACATATTTCAACAGACAGACACTGCCCTGGATGTTCTCCATAAGTTGTACCAAGAAATATAGAGAACAGCCAGCTGGCTCGCTGAAAAGATCGATATCTGTTCCCATTCTAAAGAAAGGTGACACAACAAAGTGTGGAAATTATCGAACAATATCATAATATCACATGTAAGCAAGAGTCTGCTGAAAATTATCCAAAAACGTTTGGAACAATATGTCAACAGAGAAGTGCCAGATGTACAGGCTGGATTTAGAAGAGGTGGTGGTACTAAGGATATTATAGCTGATGTTAAATGGATCTTGGCAGAAAGCAAAGAATACCAGAAGAATGTTTATCTGTGCTTCATTGATGATGGAAAGTCTTTTGACTGTGTGGATCACAACAAGCTGTGGCTTAGAAGTATGGGAATCCCAGAACATTTGATTGTGCAAATGCGAAACCTATATTTGGACCAAGAGGCAGTAGTCAGAACAGAGCAGGGAAACACTGTGGTTGTTGTTGTTGTTGTTGTTTTTATGTGCCGTCGAGTCATTTGCGACTCATAGCAACCCTATGTACAACAGTCCTAAACCCTGCTCTATCCTGTGCCAATCGCATTGCCTCTGATACACCCATGCCGATTACCCCAGCCACTGAATCAATCCACCTCATAGAGGGTCTTCCCCTCCTGCGCTGTCCCTCCACTCTGCCCAGCATGATGTCCCTCTCTAAAGACCTGTCTCTCCTTACAACATGTCCAAAGTATGTCAGACGAAGCCCCAGAATCCTTGCCTCCAAGGAGTAGCCTGGTTTAACCCTCTCTAGGATGAATCATTTTGTTTTCTTGGCAGTCCATGGTACATTCAATACTCTTCTCCAGCACCACAGCACCACAGCTCAATGGTGTCAATTCTCCTTCTGTCCTCCCTAGTCATTGTCCAACTCTCTGATGCATAAAAAGTGATTGCAAAAACCATGGCCTGAGAGAGACCTCGTTGCTCTTGAGTACTTTAGAGAGGTCCCTAACAGGAGACTTTCCCATCGCAATACGTTTTTTGATTTCCTGGCTGCTGGTTCCAAGAGTGTTGACCGTGGAGCCGAGCAAACTGAAGCTGTGAACAATCTCAATCTCTTTGCCATCCATCCTGATGCTACCGATTGGTCCAGTGGTGAGAATCTTTGTCTTCTTGACATTGAGCCTCAGTCCATACTGAAGGTTGCAGTCCTTGACCCTCTGCAGTAAGTGCATGAGGTCCTCTTCAGTTTCAGCAAGCAGGGTTGTGTCATCTGCATAACGCAGATCGTTAATAGATCTTCCACCAATCCTGACACCACAATTCTCCTCATAGAGCCAAGCCTCCCAGATAATCTGCTCTGCATACAGTACAGTCTAGAGAGGATATAATTGATGAATGGGACTTTCTAAAGATTAAATCTCTGTGCTCATCAAACAACTTTCCCCAACAGGTATTTGGCAATATCCTCTCAGAAAAGGGTCTCATAACAGAAGTTTACAGAATATTCCTGGGCCTCCAGAAGGAAAAGACTATTAACCCAATTATAAAACTGAGAAAAGACATGGAAAAACTTTTCTTGAAGGAAGACATTCCGGAGACCAACAGACAAATGAAGAAATGATCCAAGCTACTGGCCGTAAGAGAAATGCACATCAAAACCACAATAAAATAACATCTCAACCCAGTAGCAGTGCCAAGTTTAGTAGGGCAAGAAGCAATAAATTTTGGAAAGGATGTGGAGAGGCGGGTACTCTCACACACTGTTGATAGGATTGTAAAACTGTACATGTACTCTGGAAGAAAATATGTAATTTCATCAAAAAATTAAACATAGAAACTCCATATGACCCAGGTCTTCCACTACTAGGAATTTAAACTGACATACAAATGGAGATTTGTATACCAATATTTATGGCAGCATTATTTTCCATTAGAAGAACTTGGCAACAGCCCAAATATCTAACTACAACCAAATGAATTTACACAATAGAATACTATGCAGCACTCAGGAGCAATGATTTTGAAAATACGATGTAACTTGGAGAGGTTGGAGGGCATTATGTTGAGTGAACTAATGCATTCTTATAAGGACAAATATGCAGTCTTATAAGGACAAATACTGCATAAGATAAGATCATTATTGTAAAAATAGAAGACTAGAGAGTAAAACATACTAGAGAACTCATATATGGGGGTAGGGGTGAGGATGGGTAAGACCACAGGGCTGCACAGTTTCATGGGCCAAAGTGGGTGGGGAAAGAAAATTGGAAGACTCCGGAAAAAAGATAGTATAATGATGATCCAATGGTGATTAATTTTGTAAAACATAATTCATGAGAATGATTATATGAAACACTATGAGAATGAACTAATGTATGAAACACATTGTATACAAGCTTCATAAGCAAACCAATAAAAAAAATTAAAAAAAAACATACCTGAGAAAATACCTGAGAATGTAAATTAGAGAATCTATGTCAGGGTTTGTACCTGGAGGGTTAATGCTTTTTAATTGCTTTATTTATGCTTACTATCTAATAAGTTTCATTTGAGAAACTTCAGCCTCTAAATCTTTAAGTTAACTTCATGGCAAATTGTTAAATAGTTCAACCAGAATTGAAACAGGAATTTCTGATATGCATGTATCAGTTCTTGATGTGATGGATCTTATGTGCCATGGAGTTGAGTATGACTCGTATAGACTCTATGAACAACAGATACGAACTCTGTCCTGTTCTGTGCCGTGCTCCTAATCGCTGACATACTCATTCTCATTGTTACAGTCACTGTGTCAATCCACCTGGTAGATGGTCTTACTCTTGGTTGCCATCCCTCAACCTTTTCTATAAATTCCCTCATTATAATTAGGTCATACATTTTCATAGTTTTGCTTGTGTGCAAAAGAAAAATAATTTCAAATATATATATCTATATCTATCTATCTCCCCTAAAATATACCTCCTTTGTTTATCTGTAGATTTTGTACATTTTATATGGAAGAGAAATCAGTGAAGAAGAAAAAATGTTCACCTTTTCAATGGTTCAGGTTTGGAAAATATAAACATAGTGTCTGTGTTTTCAGTGCAATATCATGTTTCTTCCCAGTGAAAACAAAGAAGCTAATTTTATCATGTGAGATATTTGACACTGTTTTATTTTTCTGACCCATGTTTGAAGCTTCAGGGTAGAAATCAATCTAACAGATTAAACTGAGAAAATCACCTGAGACAAAAGTTAGCCAGAAAAGCTATTTCAGGCTTTGCGCCTGGAGGGTTAGTGTTTTTGGTTTAGACATCCAGAGCAGATCATATTATTGTTCCTGTTTTCACAAAATGCCTAACCAGGTTGTCTCCAGTCTGCTATCAGCTGAAAGTGACAGTAGTGATTAGCAAAATTTAAAAAAAAAATCAACCAAAACCCAAACCTAGAGCTTTAACAAATAGACCAAAATTTTCTTTTCATTTTTCAACAAGCAGAAACTATTAATATATTTATTGAATTAAAAGAAGCAGTGGTTACAATAACTTTTAGGACATAGTATATAAACTCGTAAGATATTTCATAGCTTCAGGCACAAAACCTCTGCATATCTGTCCTGATGTATCTCCCATGGAGTCAGCAAGGTGAATTAAGATTTTATATCAATTAACAAATTACTGTTGTTGTTGCTAGGTGCTATTACCTCAGCTATGAATTAGAGGAGTGATCTTATGTACATCAGAACAAAACACTGTATGTTTGAACAATTACAGACCTGGTGGAAATTATTTAATCTTTACAAATAGTGACTAACAAATAATTTTCTAATAGCAGTAACATATACTGTGGTAGACTATAACAATGTGGTCCTCAGGGATGGATTTATTGATTAGGAACTGAAAGTGCTTGGGTCTGCATGAGAGCACAAGGCGTATTTAAACCCACATATACCATATTTTCCTACTTACATTCTATAACACTTTTCTTGTTGTTTATTGTCTTCCAGTTGAGCACGACTCATAGACACTATTAATGAAATTCCTGAAGCCCCTCTGCAACTATCGACATTTATCAAAGTTCAAAGAGCTTCTGGGGGCATTTTGTTTAGTAAGTGGATGCCACTTCTGCTGCCAAACCTGTCATTGTATGTTATTGTTGTCACGTGTCATTGAATCACCTGCAATATATAGCGACCCTAGGTACAAGCAGCTCTGAACCCTTTTCTGTCCTGAGCCAGTCTCACTAACTCCGACACACCAAACCCTATTCTATTGCACCAGATACTGTATCAATCCATCTCATCTGGGGTTTTCTTCTCCTGGACTGTCCACCACCCTTCCAAGCATGATGTCCTTCTCCAAGGACCAGTCTCGCCTAGCCACATGCCCAAATTAAATTAGGTGGAGCTTCAGAATCCTAGCCTACAAGGAGAAATTTGGTTTCACCCTGTCCAAGACAGACTTAATTATTTTCTTGGCAGTCCATGGTATGATCAAGACTCTTCTCCCGCACCACAAATGGAAGGCATCACTTCTACTCCTGTCATCCTTAGTCATTGTCCAACTCTCTGAAGCAAAATAACTGAGAATACCATGGTCTGGATTAAGTGTATCTTTGTATCTAGACTGACATCATTGCTATTCAGCACTCTGGAAAGGTCCATGACAGCAGATTTTACCAATGCAAGTAATCTTTTGATTTCCTGACTGCTGGTGTTAGAATGTTGACTGTGGAGCGGAGCAAGCGGTAATTGCTAGCAACCTCAATCCTTTCTCTATCTTGGTGCTGCAAATTGTCCCAGTGGATGAGAATCTTTGTCTTCTTGATGTTGCATTAATCCATATTGAAGACTATAGTCCTTGACCTTTTGCAGCAAATTCTTCAGCTCTTCTTCAGTTTCAGCAAGCAAGGTTGTGTCATCTGCATATTGTAGGTTGTTAATGAGTCTTCTTCAAATCTTGATTCCACACTCCTCTTCATAAAGCCCTGCTTGTGAATGATATGCTCTGAATTCAGATAATTTTTTCAATAATTTGCACACTCTGTTGGATCACCTTTTCTTGGAATGGGAATAAATATGGATCTCTTTCCAACTATGAATTTATAAATTAATATTTTGAATTATTAATTAATATGTAACCAAAGTATAACATTGAAAGGAATGATGTTGTAATTTCATTTTCTTTCTTGTTATTAAGGTGATTTTAAGACAATATATCTATCACACAGTCTGATATTTAAATTAAATCTCTTTACTTAGATATAGAAAAGTAAGAGTGGAAATGCTGAACAAGAATTCATTTCGTAATATGAAACATTTTGTAAATCCACTCATGGGCCAAGTGGCGAGTGCCCTGAAGCGCCCAGTCTGCAGCTAGGAGGGGAATGGCTGCAGAGGTTCTGGGCACAGTGGTGCACGGTGTGCACATGTGGAGCTGGCTTCCTGAGATTTGGCAAACTCAGATTAGAGGCACGCACCAGCGAGCTGCTCTGCTGTCCTTCTGGTGGAGCTCTCCTTTGAGGAAACTGAGAAAAGAGCTAAGCTTCTGAAGTGGTCCCTGTACAAGCAAGCAGCGGGAGCAAGAGGTGGATAGGGAGGCCATCAAGTCCCTGCTCTAGGCCCAGCACCTAGGCATCCCCTGAGCTCCAGGAGGAGGCCATCAAGACGGATCCCAATCTGCTCCCCTTTGCGAGAGAAGAGCCTCATTATATCCTCCCATCCCTAACTACCAGCCCTCTGAAGACAAGTACAATGACATCACCAAGGTATACACACAGGTGGGGCCCAAGAGATAAAAGTGCAGGCTGCTGTCCTCAGAAAGTACTGCCCTTGACAACCACAGTGACCATTGCTTCAGGTTTGTTTCATGCAGGATAAAGCATGATACATTTTCATGTGATTAAAAAAAATACACATGGTTTAGGAACTAAGGGCAACATCTCTTCTTTCAATGTATACACCATAATCTGATTAACAATTGATGCTACAGGGTTAATAAACTTTTGCCTCTTGCTTATGAGGAAAGATAAAAATTGAAATTTGATTAATGTAATTCCTTTGCTCCTTCTCCTGAGACTATGCTGAGGACATCCAAGGACAGTGATGATTGCTTCAATGGAGCAAAACGCCTAACCTGTCCCCATCAGAAAAATATTTTATTAAAGAAAGCTCAGTTTATTATAAATCATTATTCTGTTCATGCACTGTTAGGGAGGAAGAATGACAGTAAGTTCTAAGTGATACAAAGCTCAACAATTTCTTAAATCACAATGTGACAACACAGTGTTCTGACAGTGAATTCTGAGCAATTTTCTTGCACTCATTGCTTGCTTATAATAAGCTGAAACCAATCATTATAACTCCAAAAACCCTTTTAAGTTAAGGAGAAACTACACAGGTTAAAAATATTTTGAACTTTTCTAGTTCTTTTAAAGTATAAGGAAATAGAAGTCATTGCATTCTAAAATGTTACGAAAGTAGTCTTAAAAATATAAAGTATTAAATACCTA
>NW_006400237.1:672326-688579 GCF_000299155.1 Elephantulus edwardii | reverse complement strand
AATAAAATTTAAAAGAAAACGTTTTAGTAGATTTTCTACTTTAATCCTCCAGAGTTACCATGGACAAGGTTATGTCATTTGCAGGTTGTTGATGATCTTCCTCCAAGTCTGATACCACATTCCTTCTCATAAGTCTAGCCTCCAGAATGATCTGTTCCATATATAGATTGAAAGGGATGGGGACAAAATGCAATCTTGACACACTGCTTTCCTAATTTTGAAATATACAGTGTTTTTTTGCTCTGTTCTCAGGACTACTTCCTGGTCTGAGTAGGTTTCTTAAGAGCACAATTAGGTTTTCTGGAATTCCCATTCTTCTCAAAATAGCCGCAATTTGCTGTGGTTCTCAGAATCAAATAAATGCCTTTGCATAGTCACCGAAACACATATAGACATTCTACTGTTACTCTGTGCTTTTGGTCAAGATTCATTTGACATTGACAATGATGTTCCTAGTGTCACAACCTCTTCTAAACCTAGCTTATATGTGTGGTAGTTCTCTGTTGATGTACTTGTTTCAGTTGTTTTTGGATAATTTTCAGCAGGAGTTTGCATGCCTGTGAAATTAGTGACATCATAGGGTAATTTCCACACTCTATCAGATCCCCTTTGTTTGGAATGGGTATAAATATGGATCTCTTCAGACAGTTGCCCAGGTAATTGTCTTCCAGATTTCTTGCTACAATTTGTTGAGCACATCCAGGGAATCATTTTTATGCTGAAATAGGTCAATTGGTATTCCATAAATTTTAGTGGCCTTATTCTGTGCCATTTCCTTCAGAGCAGCTTTCACTCCCTCCTTCAAAACCATTGATTCTTTGTCATATGTGGTTTGAGGACATTTTTCTGTGTCACTCAATTCTTGTCACAATGACTCTGTGTACTCCTTCCATCTTCTTCTAATGCTTCCTGGTCATTCAATATTCAGCATTCTTAAGTATTCTGCATTCTTAAGTATTGTCACTCGTGGCTTGAATTTATTCTTTAATTCCGTAAGCTTAAGAAATGTTGAACAAATTCGTCCCTCTTGATTTTCTGACTCCAACTCAATGTACATTTCATTATAATACTTTACTTTGTATTCTCAAGCTGCCCTTTGAAATCTTCTGTTCAACTCCTTAATTTCTTGGTATCTTCCCTTTGCTTTGCCAATATTCAGAGTCTTTTCTGACATCTTTCTCTGTCTTTTCTTCCTCATTTTACTTTGTAATAACCTTTACCTTCTTTGAGGATGATGTAGTTGACATCCTCTCATTCATCTAAAACATCTATAAAAGGCTATAAGTTATGTATGAAAGCTATATTTGAATGTTAAGACATTTTTTAGGATAACTTATTCATAATTATGAATTAGTTGCTCCTTGGAGGCAAGACTTATTTTTTTATGTTTTTTTTATTATTATTAAATTTTATTAGTTTTAATGAACATTTACAGAGATTTTGGGTTTTCATTCATTCATTGTTCCACCATTCTCTCTACCCTCCTCCCCAGTTTGTTCTTCTTCCCCCGCCCTCCAAATGTCTGTTTTAATTATCCAATTGCCACAGTGCTTGTCAAAGCAAGTTCTGATTAATCTCCTTTGTCAGTGTGTCCTTTGCCATTCCCTATCACTCCTCCCTGAGAAAGACTTCACCCTGATTCATAAGGAAAAGGGGATGGCGTATTCTCTTAGCTACTTCCTGCTGAAAAGGGACGCTGTGGGTTTCAGGGTGAAGATCTTTCTCTCACTACTCTAAAGGGCACCTTTGGCAGTAGGAAACACATAGACTATTATGGAGATTGATTTCGGAATTTAGATGCACTGTTATTAATTGTGCTTAGCCGTACATGTTCATATCCTTGAAGATGTATCATGGGGGTGCTGCAACCTAGAAGACACAAATTTAACTCCCACCGTTCTTCTATTCTTAAGGAGTGCATTGCTTATTTGGGGCTTTTTTCCATTCCATATGAAGTTGGAGATTGCCTTTTCCATCTCGTTGAAGAATGGGGTTGGTATTTGTATTGGGATTGCATTAAATGTGTAAATTGCTTTTGGTAGTATTGCCATTTTCACAACATTGAGTCTTCCTATCCATGAGCAAGGGATATTTTTCCACTTTTCAAGATGGAGGCAAGACTTCTGAAGCTCTGTCCTACATATTTCAGTCATGTGACCCGAATGGGCCAGTCTTTGGAGAAGGACATCATACTGGGGCCAGGTCTGTCATAAACAGTGAGATTATCTCAAGATAGAGCAGAGTTTCAGGCTATTGTGCACAGGGTTTCTATTAGTCGCAAGCCACTCGATGGCACGTAACAACAACAACAACAAACAAACCTTCTGGAGGATCATCAATGAGTCAGGTCTGATTCTACAACAATAATAAGTAAGAGTGAGTGATTTCTGCTGTATTTTTTTAAACTGGTTTTACAAATTTATTTTTATTTTTATTTTAAATTTAGGTTATTTTTCATTTGAGGGGTTTGTGCGGGGAGAAGGTTGCAACAATGAATGAATGGAATTCCAAAATCTCTGTAGATGTTCATTGAAATGATTTCTGCTGTATTTTACACATGAAAAATAAGAGACCTATCTTTCTCAAAATCAACACAAGCAGAAAGGATACAAATTCTCAGGCCCACACTAATTCTTTATTATCTTTGATATATATATTCCACACAATAAGTAATTTTATTTTTTATCAACCTAATGTTAATTTTTAGATTTATTTTTTTTATAAAAAATACCCAAAACATTAAGGAGAACAGATGCTATTTTGATAAATAAAAAGCACTTTAAAGTTGAAGCAACACAAAATCAGAGTTCTGCCATTACAAGCTGTATGGCCTCACTGGTGTATATTCTAAACTCTTGGGTTTTTTTCTCATCTAAATTTGGAAGCTGATGTATTAGCGTTGTTTTAAAAGGAGACATTTATCACAGACCTCAGCATATTTTGTTGTTGTTATGTGCCATTGAGTAGCCTGAGACTCTTAATGACCCTGGTACAACAGGTCCCCTTTCCTGACCTATTCTGAACCAATCTTATTGACTGTGACACACCTAATCTCATTGCTGCAGTTACTGTGTAAATCCATCTCATCCAGTGTCTTCCTCTTCTGCGCTGTTCTTCCATCCTTCCAAGCATGATGTTTTTCTCCAAGGACTGTTCCCTCCTGGCCATGTGCCCAAAGTATGTGAGATGGAGCTTCAAAATCCTTGCCTTGAAGGAAAAACTTGGTTTCAACCTCTCCAAGACTGACCTATTTGTTCTCCTGGTGGTACATTTGATGCTCAAGACTCTTCTCCAGCACCATAAATCAAAGGCATCAATTCTTCTTCTGTCACCCTTGGTCACTGTTCAGTTCTCTGATGCATAGCATGTGGTTGTGAAGACCGTGGCCTGGATAAGGGCAGTTTAGTTCCTAGACTGATAGAATTTTATAAGACCTTAGCATGCAACCCTCCTTACTTCCATCAAGTTGTCACTGACTCATAGATGACCTTCCTCTTAGTTGTTGTTAGGTGTCATTCAGTTGACTATGATTCATAGCAACCCTATAAACAATTTCCCCTAGCTTGCATCATACTGATGATGTTTTTACAGTTATAATTTCAATGCATTTTGTTGAAGGCTTTCTTCTCTTTCTCTGACTCTGTAAGGAGCTCTGGTGGCTTAGTGACAAGGAATTTCACTGATAACCCAATGGCACATGGTTTGGATTCACCAGCTCCTCTGCAAGAAAAAGATGAACAATCTCCTCTTGTGTGATTGACTACCTCTGAAAATCTACTGCAGGATTAGCGATGAGTCAGTTTTGACCTGTCAGATCTACCTTTCCTGGCATAATGTGTTTTTTGCAAAGTCTGCCTAAAGTGTGAGAGATGACATTTACTATCCTTGTCTGGCCATTAAATTGAGTACACCCAGAAACAGAAGAATGTTCAGTAAAACTGATATCTGACCCTGTTCTACCTTCTGAAATGACTGAAATGTCATTTCTTTTTTAGTACAGTAAGTGTTTGCTCCATTCATAATTTTCTGATGTTTCACATGTCATTCCATATGTTGCCTATGTTGACGTTGTTGTTAGAATTAAGTATTACAACTCAAAGCTTGGAATTTTCTTTATTCTTTTCAGTTTAAGAAATGCCTAGCATATTCTTTCTTTTTTGTTTTCTAACTCACTATCTTTTCATATTTTGTTATAACACTTTTATTCATCTACTTGCATTACTCTTGAAATTTGTTCTTCTTACTTTCCCCATTATTTCTTCCTTTTACTTCAGCTTCTCTATATTCCAGTAGTGGATTCAGTATTCTCAGAATTTTTTTGTATATTTTTTTCTTTCATATCTTTTTAATAATTGGATGTTTTCCTCATGTACAATGTCGCTGGTATTACCTCACAACTCATGTGATCTTTTGTCATTAGTGTTCGGTGTATCAATTTTATCCTTGCAGTGTTTTCTCAATTTCTGTGGAATATACTCAAGGTCATATATGGCCTCTGTGGACTTGTTTTAATTTTCTTCTGCTTCAATTTGAACTACAGCTGGATAATTCAGAGTTAATTGCACAATCATTTACTTTCTTCTGGCCAGAGTTCTGAGATTTTCCACCACCTCTTTCCACAGATAGTGAATTTGATTTCTGTGTATTCCATCAGTTGAAGTCTATGTTTACATACACTGTTTATGTTTTTGTAAAAAGGTGTTTTCATTGAAAACTCATGGGTTTTACAATATTCTACCACTGGATCTCTGACTTTATTTCCATTCTTGAATCCATATCTACTAATCACATGGGAAGTGATTAATGTCTTTCTACCATGGGGCAACTAGAATATTTGAACTCTCTGTCTTTGGGATGACAGTGTAACTTCTTATGCACTAGAATATGAGAGCTCTCTTCCTTTATTTTTTAATATATCTTCAAGCAACTGCAAATGAACAAAAGACATGATATAAGTGAAAATTAAAATACTCCAAAATGTAAAAGAGGATGGACATTAGTTTAACACTAAGGTGTGCTCTATCCAAGTCATGGTGATTGATGTTGTTATTAATTTCAGTTTGTTTGGCTCCACAATCAGCACTCTTGACATAAACAGTCAGGAAATAAAAAGGCAAATTTCATTGGGAAATCTGCTATCAGAGACCCTTCAAAGTACTGAAGAGCAATAATGTTAGTCTGGAGATTAAAGTGTGTCTAATTCAGGCCACAGTCTTCATAATTGCTTGCTCTGTACCAGAGAGCTGGACAATGACTAAAGAGGACAGAAAAGAATCCATGCCTTTGAGTTGTGGTATTGGAGAAGAGCATTGAACACTCTATTTTAGGACTGACCTTAAATGTTATTTTAGAAGATAACTGCAACATAATTCCTCTTAAATTTATCATCTTCATGTAATTGTTGTTGTCATGGGTTGTCGAGTTGCTTGCAACTCACAGTGACCAACAACAGCCCTAAAACCTGCTCTGTCCTGTGCCAGTCACACCATCTCTGACACACTCATGCTGAATACCCCAGTCACTGAATCAATCCACCTCATAGAGGGTCTTCCCCTCCTGCACTGTCCCTCCAACCTCCCAAGTATGATATCCGTCTCCAATGACAGGTCCCACCTTACAACATGTCCAAAGTATGTCAGATGAAGCCTCAGAATCCTTGCCTCCAAGGAGCCCGTGCAAGGTTTAATCCTCTTCAGGACGAATCTGTTTTTGTAGCAGTCCATGGTACACCCGACAATGTTCTCCAGCACCACAGCTCAAAGACATCAATTCTCCTTCTATCCTCCCTAGTCATTTTCCAACTCTCTCATGCATAAAAAGTGATTGCAAAGACCATGGTCTATATCAGGTGCACCTTAGACTCCAGAGTGACACCATTGCTCTTAAGTACTTTGGAGAGATTCCCTAACAGCAGACTTTCTCATTGCAATACATCTTTTAATTTCCTAGCTGCTGGTGCCAAGAGTGTTGACTGTAGAGCCAAGCAAACTAAAGCTTTGAATAATCTCACTCTCTTCACCATCCATCCTGATGCTGCCATCTGGTCCAGTGGTGACATCTTTGTCTTCTTGATGTTGAGCCTCAATCCATACGAAAGCTGCAGTCCTTGACCCTCTGCAGCAAGCTTTTCAGGTCCTGCTCAGCTTCACCAAGCAGGGTTGTGTCATCTGCATATCGCAGATTGTTGATAGATCTTCCATCAGTCCTGATGCCACTCTTCTCATCATAGAACCCAGCCTCCCAGATAATCTGTTCTGCGTACAGGTTGAAAAGGTATGGAGATAGGACACATCCCTGGCATACGCCCTTCCCAGTTTTGAACCATGCACTGTTTCCTTGCTCCATTCTAATAACTGCATCCCGGTCCAAGTATAGGTTTCAACTAGCAAGTGTTCTGGAATCCCCATTCTTCTCAGAGTCAGCCACAGTTATGATCCACACAGTCAAATGCCTTTGCATAATCAATGAAACACAGATAGACATTCCTCTGGTATTCCCTGCTTTCAGCTCAGATCCATTTAATATTAGTTACAATATTCCTAGTATCATAACCCCTTCTAAACCAAGCCTGGACTTCTGGCAGTTACCTGCTGACGTGCTGTTCCAGTCATTTTTTATAATCTTCAGTAGAATCTTGCTTGCATGTGAAATCAACATTATTGTTCTATAGTTTCTGCACTCTGTTGTTTGTTGTTAAGTGCTGTTGAGTTGAATACAAACTCAATAGTGACCCTACTAATGACAGATATGAATTCTGTGCCATCCTATGCCATCTTCATAATTCCTGACACTTAAACTCCATTGTGGCAGTCACTGTGTAAATCCACCTGGTCAAAGATTTTCTTCTTCTTTGCTGACCATCCATCCTTCCAAGTATCATGTCCCTCTCCAATGAATAGCCTCTCCTACCAAAATTGTCTGAAGTATTTGATGAGAGAAGCCTCATCATTCTTTCCTCCAAAGAGCACTCTGGCTGCACCTTCTCCAAGACTTATTTGTTTGTTCTTTTGGCCATCCATGGGTGTTCAGTGCTCTTCTCCAGCACCACAGCTCAAAGGCATCAATTCTATTTCTGTCATCCCTTTATATTGTCCAGCTCTCAGTTGCATAGCAAATTGTCAGAAAGACCATGGCCTGGATCAGATATATCTTAATCCTCAAACAGACATCATTATTCCTCAATAATCTACTGAAGAGCAATGGTGTCACTCTGGAGACTAAGGTGCACCTGATACAGGCTATGGTCTTTGCACTCATTTGCTATGCATCAGAGAGTTGGACAATGACTAGGGAGTATAGGAGAATTGATGCCTTTGAGCTGTGGTGCTGGAGAAGAGTATTGAATATGCCATGGACTGCCAAGAAAACAAAGAGATTCATCCTCGAGAGGGTTAAACCAGGCTGCTCTCTGGAGGCAGGTATTCTGAGGCTTTATCTGACATACTTTGGACAGGTTGTAAGGTGAGACCTGTCCTTGGAGAGGGACATCATGCATGGGAGGGTGGAGGGACGGCGTAGGAGGGGAAAACCTTCTTTGAGGTAAATTGATTCAGTAACTGATGGGTGTGTCAGAGGCAATGTGATCGGCATAGGATAGAGCAGGGTTTAGGTCTGTTGTACATAGGGTCGCTATGAGTCGCAATCGACTTGACGGCACATAACAACAACAGCAATAATCTACATAGTAGACAATTCAAAATATTGAATATCAGTCTATTTCAGTCCAATTGCTGCCTTGGATATTGATCTTTATGTTGTTGTTGTTGTTGTTGTTTGGTGCCGTCGAGCCGTAGATGACTCATAGCGACCCTATGAACGAACAGCCTGAGCAATGTTCTTACATAGAGTTTCCGGAGGCAAGCCATTTCGGAAGTGGATGCTGCTCCTGCTTCCAGGCTTGTTTTAGTCGGGAAGCTCCAGCCAACACTGTCCACCATGGGTACCCATTACCATGATTGACACATCACTGACACCGGCTTCAGCCTCACAGCAACCACGAGTTACCTCTGTACAGTAACACACAGACCAGTGCTAGACCACCTAGAAGAACGTTTGATAGGAAAACAATTTGAATCTGGCCCAGTGCCACAGATAAAAATCACCCACCTTCGGCTTGGTAACATAACTTCTTTTCCACTAGGCCAACGTTGCTCTCTCTTTGTAGTTGTCAGTTCGAATTTTCCTATATTCATACAGCCTTTGTTCTGCGTATTAATGACTCTTGAAACTATTTCTTCTTCTTCTTCCTTGGACCAGGAATTAAACCTGAGCTTGTGATCTGTGACTCATGAGACACTTTGCTCTACCATCGAGCTACATATCCAGACCCTATTACTTCTTTTGAACCATATCACATGAACAAATGAAAGGCCTTCATTGACTGAAAGTTTTTCCTCTGTCCATATCATTTAATTTCCTTTTAATCAAAGCTCCACAATTTTTGCAAAGTGTATCAGATAATGTTCTGCTGCTATTTTAAAATTTTTCAAGGACGTATTTATATCAATATTGGATGGCCATGTCTGCGTCTTCCTTTGCCTTAATCTAGAAGTTCTGCTGTAACCTGTCCATCATAGGTTACTGCTTTTATTTGCAGAAACAGTGGCATAGTTTCCAACATCACAGCAACTTCTAAGCTACCACACTAAGACATTCAAAACAGTGATGAAGCTTAAGTCTACAATATAATTTATTTTCTTCTTACTTATTATATTTATCTTGTTAGTCAGTGGCTCCTTTTTCCCCTTCATTTTAAAATAAATTTTCAGCTTTTCTGTCCATACAATTAATAATATTTTTCATCAATGTTAAGAGCATTGTTTAACTCTCCCCTGGAATAGTTTCAATTTTCTATTGCATTTTGCTTTTATTGAACTCTTTCTGTAAAGAATTTCTTGTCTGTTCATGCTAGTCTATTGATTTTTAACCTAACTGAATATTTTCCATTGCTTTTTAATTATATTTAGTAGAATATATACTGCTTTATATTTAAAGCCACATAAAATTAATTCTGACTAATAGTAACCCTCTATCAAGTTTCTGAGGCTATAATCTTTACAGGAGAAGACTGCTTATCTTTCTCCATGTAGCAGGTAGTGGATATATCTCTCCCTCTATCTATCTCTGTCTCTATCTATCTCTATCTCTATCTTTATCATCTCTATCTCTATGTGTCTATCTATGTCTATGAATAAAGTTTACCTAATTTTCTGTTACAGTTTACCACTTGCTGTTAGGTGTCATCGAGTCACTTGAGACTCATAGCAACTCTATGCACAATAGTTTTTAACCCTGTTCTATTCTGGTTCCATATCTCTGTATCTGACACACCTGTCCTCACTATCCCTGTTATTGTGGCAATCTGGATTCTTCTTCTCCTTCACCCTTCCAAGCATTATGTCCTTCTCTAAGAACTCCTCCTTCCTGGCCATGTGCCCAACGTATGTGGCACAGAGCTTCAATATCCTTATCTCAAAGGAGCAGTGCAGTTTCACCTTCTCCAAGACAGACCTGTTTTTCTCTTGGAGATCCACATTATGTAAAATGCTCTTCTCTAGCACTGTAACTATATGTTAGAAATATTGCTTATAACTCAAAAACAAAGAAAGTAGCAACAACAATTAAAAAAAATCCCAAAACAACTTACTGCTGTAAAGTAGAAACCAACTCATGGCTGGTCCTTCCTTGGATGTTTTAGTTTGTAAATTGCAGGGGAAAAGACAATATATCTTTCTCCAGCAGATCCACTAATGGACTTCAACTACCAGAGATGTACTCTTTCTGAGTTAGTAGCACAAGTTTCTATAGAATAGGACAAAAGAGCTCTCCAGTACTGATATGATATTGATAAAAAAATCTTTGATGATTTCATAAATCATAAAAATCTCAGGTAAGATTATTATTTCCACAAGGTTTAGATATTGAGTGGGTCTAAACAAGGATGTACTCAGTAGGAGAAGGGAACATATTTTTCTGCTCCCTTTTTCTCTGATCCGTTTGCTCTATTTCAGATGAGAAATGTGTTTTCCTCCTCCATTTTTTAATTCATTAAAATTTCTAGATCTTGAAGTATAAAAAAAATAGAAATCATGTAATTTTTTTTCTTATTGTGTACTGTGGAGTCAGATGCCACTGTCACAGGAGGAGACTGTGCCTCCTTTTCCAGTGGAGTTTTTGGTGGATTTGAACCCTGTGCTTTTAGGATTGCAGGACAGATTCATGCCATTAGGCCACTAGAACTCCAAGAATTTAAAATTTTACAACAGTAACTTACATCTTTTAAGTAATAATATCAAATTCAGGGAAAAACCTCATAGTAAATCCATGTTAAAAATATGCAGAGAACAATAATCATGTCTTACAACGTTCTTTAAAATGTGAGAAAATTTTAGGACAGAAATATGTTTAAAAGTTATTTGTGTCAACATTAATTATGATTTTATTTGAAAAAGACAAATCTCAAAATGGTCAATAAAAGGAAAATGTTTGGAAAAGTATATTCACATAATGAGGTACTTTGTATCTCTTAAAACTTTATAATGACAGTTGAATTTAGTGAAACAATAAAAGTTCAAAATTTGCTACTAGGAAAAAAAAGTAAAATAACACCAGTAAATATTATTTAACAATTTTATTTCCATTAATTCTTTGACCTAACAGCTGATATTAGACCAACCCACACTCTAAGAATAAAAGTTAACTCTATATAAAATATAAGCCTTAGTTCATTAAAAATGTCAGTGAAAACCATCAGACATTCAAAACTGGTGAGGTGATGATTCTTTTTTAAGATCACTATTTATCTGGTTTTACTTTCCATTTGAGTTCTTATATTTATGTTGTATGAGGGACCTATCCTTGGAGAGGGACATCATGCTTGGTAGGATGGAGGGACATTGCAGGAGGAAGGCCCTTGATGAGGTGGACTGATTCAGTGATTGGGGTAATTGGGATGGGTGTATCAGAGACAGTGCAATTAGCACAGGATAGAGCAGAGTTTAGGGATGTTGTACATAGGGTTGCTATGAGTGGCAAGCAACTCGATGGCACATGACAACAACAACAAAAACAACAACATGTAGGCCAAGTTTTTAGGGTCCTGTGCTTTTTTCAGGCTTGTGTTTGAGGTGCAGTACTGCTCTTCTGCCCAGCAGGAAAGTTCTTGAGGCTTGTCCTAGGGTTTAAGGCAGGCGGTGGTTTAAATCCTCGAAGGGAGAGAAGAAGGCAGCCAGGTTGCTCCTGGATGACTCCACCCAGGGTCTTTGTGGCTTCTGTGGCCTGTGCATAATTCTAGGTGGTATAGCACTGGTCTGTGCATTGCTGTACAGAGGTAACTCGTGGTTTCTGTGATGCTAAACATTGACACTGATGTGTCAAATGTGATAATGGTTACCCATGGTGGACAGTGTTTGGTGGAGCTTCCTGATTAAAACAAGCTTGGAAGCAGGAGTGGCATCCACTTCTGAAATGGCTTGCCTCTGGAAACTCTGTGAACAGTGCTCAGGTCTTTTGTTCATAGGGTCGCTATTAGTCATCTATGACTCTATGGCACCTAACAACAATATACAGGCCATGATGGATGAAGAGAAAGCTGTGACCTTTAAATTATGGCACTGTTGTGAGTTGTGAGTTAAAGAGACATAAGCAGTCAAGATTTTGGCCCAGGAGCCAATGGGTGATTGTACCCATGTGTATGAGGTAAACTAGTCAGATAAGGCAAAGAGATATTATGTGGAAATTCTTCTGCTCCTGCTTTATTCTCAAAACAACCTGCTTTCCTACAAAATTATGTTCAACAAAATTCAAATAGAATGTTATGTCTGTGCACACAGAAATTTGAGCAATGAAATTTATAGCAACAATGTATGGCTACCTCACATAAAGACAAAAAAATACTACAGTCATCTATATTCCCTTTTATTTTATTTTTTTATAAATTATTATTTTTTAAAAATTTTATTATTGTTTGTGTGTGTACCGTCAAATTGGATATGCTAACACAGGAGGAGATTGCCCCTTCTTCTCCAGCAGAGCACCTAGTGGATTCGAACCTCTTTCCTTTGAAATTGCATTGCAGCTTCTTGCCACTAGGCCACTAGAGTCCCTTTTATATTCCCTTTTAAATGAAGAAGCATTATATGTTTTGCTTGGGGGTTTTTGTTTGTTTGTTTGTTTTTGGCTTTGTTTTGTTTTGTTTTTGAAATCCTGGGTAATTTGTTCTATCTCTGACATATCTTACTCCTCAAAATGTTTTCTTTTATATTTTTCATCCTGGGATATTTTATTCTTGCTATTGAAAAATACCAGACTTGTACAGCCCCCCTGCCCAGGGCAAGCTGTAGAGGCCTTCTGCCCGGGGCGGGCTGCACTTGGCCCCCGGCTCAGGACGAGCAGTCGCGGCCCTCAGGGTGAGCTCCTCAGTCCCCAGATTGTGCCATCTGACCCCTGAGTGGGGAAGGAGAAGAAAAAAAAAGAATGCCTAGGGTATCCAGAGAATGTTACCTAGGCCACCTTCTGCCACCCTCCCCCCTGCAGTAAACCTGAAAGCAACACCCTCAAAGCCCTTCTATTTGTAACTCACAAGTTTGTTCTCTCTAGGTTTGCTCCCTTTCCTATAGGTAACCTTAACTGAGTTTTACTCCATAATTGACCCTGAACCCAGTGCCAGTGACAAAAAGGAAATACAACTGACAGCTAAGGAAGCAAAGGAGGATGGAGCCTCTGGGTTCAACCAGCCATCCCCACTGGACCCACCTGGGAAAACACTTTGCAGTCCAGAGGGGAGCAAATGACAGGAAAATATCTTCTAACAGAGCAAGAAGGCAAGCAGCTGTAACCCAAGACCACCAGTAAGGTGATAAAGCGTCCTCCCTTCCCCCCTTTACATCTACGCCCCTGTTCAGCATGAAGAAGCCAGAGAGTTGGCATCCAATTCCCTAATCAATAAGACAGTTGGTTTAATTACTATTGGAAAATGCTTGTCATTCCTCTGTAGCATCTGGTCCCCACTGGACCCTCATCATTTCCTTCACCTGTTCCCCCCACCGACCAAACTGTGCAGCTCTGCAACTGCATTCTGGCCCATCCTCACCCTTCTGCCCCCAACCCTCACCTCCTTGTACCCCCAATATGTTTTTCCCAATAAAAAAATTATTTAAAAAAAGATAGAAAAATGTCTGACATTGCTCATATATTGGTGAGAATAATTAAAGAGTGAGATTTATTTAGAGAAACTTCTCAAAACAAATGTCCCAAGCAAATCTTCAAATTAATATAGCTTTAATTGAAAATTAATTACAAATACTTTTGACTTATTGTGTTGTTAAATTGGGTATTAATAACTGAAAATGTGCAATATGTAATGTTAGATCCATAAACAATGATGTTTAAAATGGAATACTTAGTTCTTAAGCTAATACCATTTCCTTGATTTCTTAGAATTCCTGATTGACTGTGTAGTAGATGCATACTTTGAGTACTGATGTTTCTTCAGGAGTCAAATGCCATTTCAGATTGGTATAAATCAGTTTAAAACAGAAGTATTTGAGAGTTCTTGTAAAATAGTTTGCCATCTTTGGTACATAGTAACCACATGTTTCAAAGGAAAGTACTCTAAGAGATAACCAATATCTACAGAATCTTCTATTTCTCTGTTCCTTTGAAATGTCTCTGTTCCTTTGTATAGCTTCAAGATTGATTAATCTTGATTCTCATGATTTCATTTGGCCTTGAGTATGCTGTGTCTTTACAACATGGCCAGAGTGATTGATTGAGAGTAACTCTCACTCTTCCTGAAATGTGTTATAAAAGATATTAATATAGATTTATCAGTTCTTTTAACTCTTTAAAATTTATTTGGTCAAATATATATCAAATACAGGTTCCTACAAATTTTACTATATGACTACCACACTATGCGGATGTAATAAATCTTTTTACAATCTTAGGCAAATACTATTTCCACTGTTATGTTCAAAATAACTCAATTTTATGTTCTCGCTGGTAATTTCAATAAAGAATACAGCAATGTCACAACAGTTAAGACATTACCAACATAAAGAAGATAGCACCGTAATAATTACACATTCCAGTAGATAACATAGGTTGTTAACATAGATAATTTAAAATCTTATTTTTGTACATTTCTGGTTAATTTGCAAATTAGGTATTATTGTCATGACCGGAGGCCAGAACAAAGGCTGCATAGTGGACTTGGGGGGGAGGGATTGTAAAACAAGGAAAGAATGTTTCTTTTACTTTTCAAAGAGAAGAGTGAACTGGGGGGGTAGGTTGGGCAGGGAGAAAAGTGCAACAATGAATGAACGGAAATCCAAAGTCTCTGTACACTTTCATTAAAATTAATAAAAAAGGTACGTAGCTCATAAAACATGCTTTATAGAAATTTCATGATTAATGTAGTTCTTGAATGCTTTCCACAAGGTTTAACACCTATTGCTGTTGTTGTTGTTATGTACCAAGCTGTCTGTGTCCCTATCTGTATAAAATATTAAAACAGGCTATTCTCAGAAGGAACAAAGAAATTAGAAAAGAATATTAGAGTAAGAGAAGGTAATTACAACTCAATGATTCTAATAAAGTTACACAGGTTCAAACAGGTTTATTAACGTACATAAATACATAGACTTATCTGCTGATGATTATAAAACATGTTTGTGTTTTCAAAACAATTAGTAAAACATCTTGTCAATATTCCATAGGATTTCTAAGTTTCTTACAAGCTAATGTGAATCATAAATTAATATTATCTTTTTAGATATATAGTCTTTTTTTCTGATACATTTTTTAGTTTATTATTAATTTCAACAAAATTTACAGACTTTGGATTTCCATTCATTCATTTTTGCACATTTCCTCCCTCCCAACCCTCCCCCCTAGTACACTACCCTCTTGGAAAAGGAAAATAAAAATTCTTTCATTGCTTTGCAATACCTCCCCCCAGGTCCACTCTATTATACAGCCTTCACTCTAACTCCTGTCATGACAAAAAAATATCGAATAATTTTCCTTCCCTCTCAAACAGTTTTCTCTCTCATCTGTTTCAATGCAGTATACATTATTGAACCCATCCTTCTCAGTCTCCTCCCAACACTGAGGTAAGCCCTGCTTTACAACAGTAGCACCATACAGTATTTGTACTTTTGTGACTGAGATACTTCACTCAGAATAATGTCCTCCAGGCTCACTCATTTTAAATAATATTGCATGAGTTCCTTGTTTTTCAATGCAGCATAGTATTCCATGGTGGGAATATACCACAGCTTCTCTAACCATTCATTTGTTGATGGGCACTTAGTTTGTTTCCAATTCCTTGCTATTGTGACCAAAGCTACGATAAACATGGGTGTGCATATGTCTGCTTGGATGTCAGCTATGGTCTCTTTAGGGTATATTCCCCGTAGTGGAATTTCTGGGTTGAATGGTATCTATATTTGCAACTCTTTGAGACAGCACCATACCGCCTTCCACAGGGGTTCCCCCATTTTACACTCCCACCAACAGTGAATCAGGGTTCCAGTTTCTCCACAACCTCGCCAGCATTTGTTGTTTGCTATTCTGTTAAATTTTGCTATACTGACTAGGGGGAGATGATATCTCATAGTGTGCATGTTAGCCATAAGAATGTCTTCTTCGGTGAAGTGTCTGTTCATGTCCTGTGCCCATTTTTCTATTGGATTATTTACCTTTATCTTCTTGTGATGATCAAGTATTTTATAAATTCTGGATATTAGTCCCTTATCTGATATTTCATTAGCAAATACTTTTTCCCAGTCTGCGGCTTCCCTTTTTTACCCTGGTGTAGAAGTTTTTGAATGTGCACAGGGATTTGAATCTTAGAAGATCCTGTTCATCTATTTATCTTCTCCTGGTTGTTGGTTTTCCAGGATATTTAGAAGACCATTTATGTTGTGGATTTGGATGTGTAGCATTTTTTCAAGCTTTTCTTTAATGAAGATTATAGTCCTTGGTTTTAGTCCTAGGTCCATGATCCGCCTTGAGTTGGTTTTTGTATATGGAGTGAGGTATGGATCGTGCTTGAGTCTTTTGCAGATACCACAAAGATACCCCCGAAACAAAATTATGTTGCTAAATTTTAGAATATATATATACACACATATACATGTTGTTGTTGTTGTTGTTGTTATGTGCCGTCGAGTCGTTCCCAACTCATAGCGACCCTATGCATAACAGCCCTAAACCCTGCTCTATCCTGCGCCAACCACACTGCCTCTGAC
>NW_006400237.1:654835-670688 GCF_000299155.1 Elephantulus edwardii | reverse complement strand
TTGTTGTTATGTGCCATCAGTATGACCCTTAGTGACCCTATTATCAATGGACTTGAACCCTATCATATCCTGTGCTATCATTACACGTCTTGACACACTAGAGCCCATTGTGGCTATCACCATGTCAATCCCCTTGATTGAAGGCCTTCCACTCCTTTTACCTATCATCCACCCTTCCAAGCATCCACTCTTCCGAGCATCATGTCCCTCTCCAAGGAAATCTGTCATTTCTATTCTTTTACAGCACTCAGGTGCATATTAAGTGATCAGAAAAAATCCATGTCGTGAATTAGGTCCACCTTAGTCCTCATACTGACATCATTACTCCTCAGTAATTTAGAGAGGTCACTAACTGCAGACTTTCTCAATGCAATATGTTCTTAATTTCCTGATTGACAGTACCAAGGATGTCAATTGTGTATTCAAGCAAGATGAAGTTGTTAACAGTTTCAATCTCTTCTCCATCCACCATGATGTTGTCTATCGGTCCAGTGGTAAGAATCTTTGTTTTCTCGACATTGAGATTCAATCCATATTAGAAGGTGAATCCCTTGATCTTCTGCATCAAGTGCTTCAAGTCCTCATCACTTTCAGCAAACAATACTGTATCATCTGCCTTATGCAGGTTATTAATGATTCTCCCTCGAATCCTGATGCCACATTCCTCTTCCTAGAGCCCAGATTCTTGAATAATTAATTCAGCATTCAGATTGAACAGATATAGAGAAAGACTACAACCCTGATACACTCCTTCCTTAGTTTAAAGAGTGCAGTGTTTCCCTGTATTGTTCACACAACAGCGTCCTGGCCCAGGTGTAGGTTTCATATGAATAAAATTAAGTGTTCTGGGATTTCCAGTCTTCTCAGTATCAGCCACAACTTGTTATACTCTACACCTTTGCATGTGCCTTCGTCAAATGTCTTTGTAAAATCAATAAAACACAAATGGATATTCTTCTGGTATTATTTACTTTCAGCCAGGATCCATCTGACAACAGCAATAATGTTCCAGTGCCATGGCCTCTTCTGAATCCTTCTTCAACTTCTGGCAGTTCCTTGTCTATACACTGTTCTAGCCATTCTTAAATTATCTTTAGCAATATCTTACTTGCATGT
Organism: Elephantulus edwardii; assembly: GCF_000299155.1. Lineage (NCBI taxonomy): Eukaryota > Metazoa > Chordata > Mammalia > Macroscelidea > Macroscelididae > Elephantulus > Elephantulus edwardii. Next base: position 669,572 of record NW_006400237.1, on the reverse strand, counting down.
GATATTAATGTTATTGTTCAGTAGTTTCCACATTCTATTAGATTAACTTTCTTGAGAATGAGGACAAATCTGGATCTCTTCCAATCCATTGGCAAGACAACTGTCCTCCAAATTTTCTGGCATGAACTGGTGAGTGCATCCAAGGCCATCTGTTAAATTAAACAAGTCAATTAGTATCACGTTGATACCTGATGCCTTATTTTTTTGCCACTTCTCAATGTAGCTTGCACTGTCCATTACCATGGGCTCCTGATCAGATGGTACTTTCTAAAATTTTTTCAGTGTCAATTAATTCTTCTGTTCAGTGATTCTGTGTATTCTTCCCATCTTCTTTTGATGCTTTCTGGTTCATTCAATATATTGCCCATAGCATCTTTCAGTATTGCAACTTGTGGTTCAGATTTGTTTTTCAATTCTCTCTGCTTGAGAAATGCAGAATGAGTTCTTCCCTTTTTATTCCCCAATTCCAGATCTCTGCACTTTCCATTATAATACTTTTTATTTTTTCTAGCTGCCCTTTGAAATCTTCTGTTCAGCTCTTTTACTTTGTCATCTTTTCCTTTTGTTTTTGCTTCTCAACTCTCAGGTGAAATATCATAGTCTCTTCTTAAATATATTTTTTATTTTTCTTTCTCCTCTTTGTAATGACCTTTTGCTCTCTTTATGAATGATATCCTTCATTTCATTCTACAACTTATCCAGTCTTCCATCATTGGTGTTCAATGCCTCAAACCTATTCATAAAATGATCTTGAAATTCAGGTGGAATAGATTCAAGATCATATCTTGATTCTTATGGAACTCATTTTAATTTTCTTTGGCCTCAATTTAAACTTACATATGAATAATTGATTGTCTGACCCAGTCTGGCCCTGGTCTAGTTTTGACTGCTGATTTTTCCACAGATATAATCAATCTGATTCCTATGCAGCCTATCAGGTGAGATCCATATGAAAAGTAATCGTTTGTGTCTTTTAAAAGAGGTATTTGCAATTAATAATCATTGAAAATATAAAATTCAATCATTCTATTTCCATCCTTATTTCTATCACCAAACCTGTAATTTCCGACTAATTCTTCACTGTTTCTATTTTTTTTATTCTAGTCACCTGTTATCGTTAACATATCTTGATTGCATGTATGATCAATTTCAAACTATAAGGTCTGGTTAAATTTCTTATCTGCATGTTGCTGTTGTTATGTGCCATCATGTTGCCTCAGACTCATAGCGATCCTGTGCACATTGGCTCTGAACCCTGCCCTATCCTGAGTCAATCTCATCATCTCAGACAGACTTAATCCCATTTATCCAGTCACTGAGTCAAGCTCTCTCATCTTGGGTTGCCCTCCCCTGTGCTGTCCCTCTATCCTTCCAGCCATGATGTCTCTCTCCAAGGACTGATTCCTCCTGGCTGTATGTGCTAAGTATGTGAGATAGAGCTTCAAAATCCTTGCCTCCAAGGAACAACCTGGTTTTATTCTCTCTAGGACCAACTTGTTTGTTCTCCTGAGAGTCCATAATAGATTCAACACTCTTCTCCAGCACCACGACTCAAAGGCATCCAACTTTCTTCTATGATCCTTAGTTACTGTCTAGCTTTTGGATACTTATCAAATAATTTCAAAGACCATGGCAAGAATCAGGCATACCTTAGTCTCTAGACTGACATCTTTGCACGTCAGCACTCTGGAAAGATCCCTGACAACAGACTTTTCAAATCCAAGTCATCTTTTGATTTCCTGGCTGCTGATTCCAAAAGTGTTAATTGTGGAGAAAAGTAAGCTGAAATTGTTAACAATTTCAATCTTTTCTCCTTCTATCATGGTTTTTTCTATTGGCCCAATGGTGAGAATCTTTATTTTCTTGATGTTGAGCTTCAATTCGTATTGAAGGCTTCAGTCCTTGACTTTCTGCAGCAGATGTTTCAGATCCTCCTCAGTCAAAAATGTTGTGTCTTCTGCACAAAGTAAGCTGTTGATGAGTCTCTCTCCAATACTGATGACACATTCCTTCTTACCAAAACCATTATCTTGAATGATTTATTCCCTTTATAGATTGAAGACATATATAGACAGGTGTTCAATTGATTTTTGCTTCTTTGTATCATATTATTTTTATATTAGTAAACGCAGGGAAAATTAACTTGCCACTAATTCTGATAAAACTTCCAGTTACAGAGAACCTTTATTTCACATTGAACATAAAATAGTATATGAGTTCTGCAAAACAAAATATAATCCACATTTAAACCACATTTCTCATTTTGTTTTTTGGTTTTGGGCTTTTGCCCCCTTTAGAAAGCAGAGAAACTGGTACATTAATAGAAAGAATAGTTTTATGTTGTTACTCAGTTTCCTGAGGCTAAAAAACCAGTGCTAGACAATTTTTTATTATCTTCATTCTCTGAAAATAATGTGAGGGCAAGAGATTATTCATGTTCTTCATTTCAGTAATATTAAGGATGCAAAGTTTAGGAAGTGGAGATCCTTGAATGTAGTTTCAGCTCAAGGAAGAAGCAAGACTAAAAGTCTTTGGAATTATACCAATAAGGTTGAAATCTCTAGAAAATTGGAATATAAATAATTCATTAAGATAACCAATTCACAAAATTTTTTATATTACCATACTGTAATTTCCCTCACATAACATATATTTTTCCTACTGTACTTCTCTATTATTTCATAGTAGAACTGCACATTTGTGCTACAAATTCTGTTTTGCCTCTCTGGTGGCATAGTAGGTCATGTTTTACACTACTAACTAAGGCCAGCAGTTCAAATTAATCAGCTGCTTCATGGATGAAATATGAGGCTGTCTGCCTGTTAAAATTTACTGTCTTAGAAATCTGATGTTAGGTTTCTATGAGTTAGAATCTAATAGACAACCAAGGGTGTTGGAGGTTAATTTAGTTTTAACCATTCAGCACTCTGTGAGTAGCTGAGTGCTTCTTGTTCTAGGCATAGGTTCTACATGAGGACAAATAAATGTTTTGAAATTTTTATTCTTCACAATGGTATCCAAAATTTATTCTGTTCCATATAGTCAAATACTTTTGCTATTCTAATAAATCACAGTTAAACATCTTTCTGGCTTTCTTTTATTTCAGCCAAAATCTATCTAATGTGAGTAATAACATCCTATTCTAAATCTGGCTTGAATTTCTGGAAGATATAAAGATTTGTATCTTTTTACTATATTTATTCAGTCTATATGCTCAGTAAATCTTCTGAGAAGTTACATTATATGAGAAAGAATACAGCATCTATATAGGAGGAAGATTTTTATAAAATCTGCAGCTAACGCAAGTTTACTTGGTGAAGGGGAAAAAAAAGACTACAAACACCTAGAAATACCACAGCCTTCTAGAAGAAGTACATATACTTTAACAGAAAGAGCAACAATTCTCACAAAACCAAAAAGCAAAGTTACACGCATACAAATGAAAACATATAGAGATATAGAGGTAGTCAAGAATTCCCTTTTACTCCATACCTATTCAGTCTAAATGCTGAGCAAATTATTCTAGAATTTGTATTGTACGTAGTAGAATGTGATATCGGAATTGAAGGAAAACTTATCAACAAATTATGTTATTCAAATAACACCACCTTGTTTGCTGAGACTGAAGAAAACTTGGAGCACTTACTGGAGAATATAAAAAATTACAACCTTCAAAATGAGTTATGACTCAAAATTAAGAAAGCAAATATCTATAACACTGGATCACTAAGTAACTTTACGGTATAGGGAGAAAAAAGTTTAAATTCTAGACTTTTATTTTATTTGTATACACTATCTTTGGAAGCAGGAGTTGCATCCACTTCCTAAAGCTTGCCTCCGGGAAAACCCTATGAACTTGTAGAAACAACGAAAGGTATACAAGTATTCAGGTCTTTCGTTCACAGGGTCGCTAAGAGTCGTCTACAACTGGACGGCATTTAACAACAATAATACACAATCTACAACCATCCTAGCAGCAGTCAAGAAATCAAAGTCACGCTGCATTGGGAAAATCATCTGACAAGAACCTCTCCAAAATCCTAAAACCAATTTTGTCAGTTTAAAAACCAAAGGTATGCCTGATCCAAGCTACGGTCTTTTCAATTGCTGAAAGTTAGATAATGAATAAGGATGACATAGAATACTGTATGACCTTGAGTTATGGTATTGGAGAAGAGTATTAAATTGAACTTGACTGCCAAAAGAGCAAACAAGTCTGTCTTTGAAGAATTCATGCAGGGTGCTCCTTAGAGGCAAGGATGGGGAACCTTTATTTCACATATTGTGTATGTGTTATAATGAGGGATGGACCAGTCTCTGGAAAGAGAAATAACACTGGGGAAAGCAGAAGGTTAGCAAAAGAGAAAAACACAATAAAGTAGAAAGATGAACATAATGACTATGACAGCAGGCTCAATCATGGCAGAGGTCATAAGGATGTCACAGGATAGGGCAATACTCAGATCTGTTGTTCACAGCGTTTCTACTTTATAGCACTTTACAACAACAAAAACAATTAAAAGTAGTGATTTTGCCAATATGTATTTAAAATTCCTCTTAATCTGTATTTTATTGGACAACAAACTTTGTTCCTATCTTACCCTCTTCTATTTTTGGATTTTACTATACTAATAAGATAAATAGAATTGTTAATTATAGTACTGTGTTTTAAGTAGTTATTTAGTTGTAAAATATAGGTAACATACTAAAGTCTAACATTTAAAAATTTTTGTTAAACATATAATTAATGAACCTAATTATTAAGAGATAACTCCTGAAATGTAAATGGTGTATGATTTTTTTAAATAAAATTTTATTTTAATTGTGATTTCAGTGAAGATGTACAGAGAAGTTAGATTTTCATTTATTCTTTTTTGCACATTTTACTACTCTCTCTCCCTTCCTCCTTCACAGTTCATTTTTTAAAATATTCTTTCCTTGTTCAATTACTGATCTCCCCCCATTCCTCTCTTCATTCCTTTTTGAAATTATATACCTCTTAATTTGGGCTGTTGTCATATGTATAATGCCTAATCATATATTCCTTTTAGACAGTTCTTTCCTTCATCTGTTCCAATGCAGTATCATAATCTGTCCACTCTTATCCTATTCTCCCAACCCACTATGTCAGACCTGCTTTATAACAGCGGTGCTATGTGGTATTTATCTTTTTATGACTGACATATTTCACTTTAAATTATGTGCTCCAAGGTCCCCCATGTTGTTAATGTTTTACAAATTCACTATTTATCAATGCTGCATTGTATTCCAGCAAATGATTGTTGTTGTTAAGTGCTATCAGTCATAGTTGACTCAGAGAGATCATATGAAAGAAAGACCTAAAAATTTTGTATAACTTTTGTTGTTTCTACAAGTTCATAGAGTTTCCAGAAGCAAACTATTTTGGAAGTGGATACCACTCCTGTTAACAAGCTTGTTTTAATCTGGAAGCTCCTCCAAACACTGTCCACCATGTGTAACCATTATCACATTTGACACATCAGTGTCACAGTGTTTAGCATCACAGCAACTACAAATTACATCTGTACAACAAATGAACAGAACAGTGCTATACCACATAGAAGAATGTTTGACCAAAACCAATTAAAACCAGACCTGAGGGCAAAAGGCTCCAAGACCCAAATGCACTTTTAAGTGGGAAGTCAAATCATATCATCTCACACCCATTAGTGAGTCAACATTCCACCCCAATCCTCATCAGAACCAGCAAACAAGCCTCTGTAGACTCGGGCTGCTTCAAAATACTCCCCACCTGAATTCCAGCCCATACTAGTGACTAAATGACTTTTTAAATAGGAGGCCAAATACAATCAACTCACAGTCAATTGCTAGCAAACAATGTACCTAGAGTCTCATCAGAATCAGAAATCAAAACCTCTGTAGAGCCAGGCTGCTTCAGAATACACCCCCCCTGGATTCCAGCTAGTAAATTTTGTTTTTGTTGCTGTTAGGTGCCATTGAGTTGAGTACAACTCATAGAAACTCTTTGAACAAAAGATCTGAACTCTGCTCTATCCTGCACCAACCTCACACTTCCTGATATGTATCCCCACCCCCCAAATCTATGGCTTTCCTTTTTATCCTGTTAGAGAAGCTTTTTGATGTGCTTAGAGATTTGATTCTTAGAAGGTTCCATTCATTTATTTTGTCCTCTCCTGGTTATAGGTTTTAATTATGCTTGTAAGTCTGTTCATACTATGGATTAGGGTTTCTAGAGTTCTTCTAAGCATTTCTCTAGTGAAATTTATAGTCTTTGGTTTTACTCCTAGGTCCTTGATCCACCTTGAGTTGGTGTTTTTATATGTTTCGAGATGTAAGGGTCTTGCTTGAGTTTTCTACAAATGGCTTTCCAATGTTGCCAACCCCATTTGTTATAAAGGCTGTCATTTCCCCACTTAAATGATTTCATCTCCTTGTCAAATATGAGTTGAGCATAAATAGATGAGCTGATTTCTGGGTTCTCCATTCTATTCCATTAATCTATGTGCCTCTTACAGTACCAGGACCACACTCTCTTGACCACCACAGCTATATAGTAGGACTTGAGATTAAGGAGTGTGATGTCTCTTACCTTATTTTTCTTTTTCAGGAGTGGTTTGCTTATTCAGGGATAGTATTCCATTCCAAATAAAATTACAAATTGCCTTTTCCGTCTTGTGAAATAATGACATTGGTATCAGTATTCGGGTTGCATTAAACTTGTAGATTGCCTTTGATAGAACTGTCATTTTCACAGTACTGAATCTTCCTATCCATGAGCATAGTATATTCTTCCATTTCTCCAGGTCTCTTTTTGTGTCTTGTAGTAATGTTTTGTAATTTTCTTTGTATAGGCCTTTTCTCTCTCTAGTTAGGTTTATAACCAACTATTTAATCTTATGATTAGATATTCGATGGATATTGTTTTCTGTAGCTCCTTTTCTGTGTTCTCTTTGTCACTGTACAGAAATGCAAGTGACATTTGTAGGTTGACCTTGTATCCCACTACTTTGCTGAAATGGTTGACTGTGTCCAGTATTTTTCTTGGTTAGTTTTTAGGGTTTCTAAGTATACTACCGTATCATCTGCATAGAGAAATAGCTCTACCTTCTCTTTACCAATTTTGGTATCTCTTATTTTCCTCTCTTGTCTTATTGCTATCTCTAAGGCTTCCAATACAATACTGAGAAGAAAAGGTGATAATCGGTGTCATTGTCTAGTCCCTATTCTCTAATGGAATGCCTTTAATCTCTCTCCATTGAGAACAATTCTGGCTCTCAGGTTTGTGTTGGAGAAATGATGAAAGTTATACAAGAGTTCATGCCTTTTGTTCATAGTTTCGCTGAGTCATCTAGGGCTGGATGACACTCAATAACAATCATTGAGAATGATGTTAGCTCATTGTTTTGTAATTCAATTCTATGGGCCACGATTTTATTTAGATTATTGCTCTGTGTTCATGAGAAATATTGGTCTATAGTTTCCTATTTTGATTGTGTATTTACCTGACTTTGGTATCTAGGATACATTTGCTCATAGAATGTTGGGGAGAATTCCATCCTTTTCTATTTTCTGAAATAATTTATGTAAAATTGGGACAAGTCTTCTCTAAATGTATGATAAATTTTGCTAGTAAGACTATCTACTCTAAGGACTTTTTCTGATTGGAAGTTGCTTTATTACCTGTTCAATTTCTTCTTTTGTGAGAGGTCTATTCAGATGTTCTGCTTCAGTCTGTGTCGGTTTGGGCAGATTGCAAGTTTCTAAGTGGTTGTCCAGTTCCTCTAAGTTTTCATATTTGTTTGTGTATAGTTTTCCACAATATTCCATTTTCTTTTTCTTTTTTTCCCATTAATTCTGTTGTGCCATTGCCCCTTTCATGTCTTATTAGGATTTTTTTATGTCTTCTCTTTCTTTTCCTTTGTTAGTATTGCTAGTGGTTTATCGATTTTTCTGAACATTTCAAAGAACCAACTCCTGGTTTCAACTGTTTTTCTGGTTTCTATTTCATTTGTCTCTGCTCTAATTTTTATAATTTCATTTCTTTTAGAGACTGATGGCTTTTCTTGCTGTTCTTTTTCAACGTGCCATAGATGTTGGGTTAGAGTAAATTGTAATTTTTTTTTCTTCCCTTTTGATGTGTTTGCTTAATGCTATAAATTGATCTCTGATTACTGCTTTGGCTGTTTCCCAGAGGTTTTGGTAAATTGTGTTTTCATTGTCATCTGTTTCAAGAAGTCTTTTTATTTCATTTTTTTATTTCTTCTGTTACCCAATTTTGTTCAAACAGGGTGTTGTTCAGCTTTCAGATGTATGAGTTTTGTAGCTTTGTTGTCTGAGAAAGTGCTTTGCATTATTTCTATGTTTTTAACTTATTAATGCTTGCTTATACCTAAAACATGATCTATTCTGTAAAATGTTCTATGTAAATTGGAGGAGAATGAATGCTTAGCTTTTTTGTGGTGCATTAGTCTGTATATATCTATGAGAACTAGTTGGTTGGTTGTGATGTTTGACTCTTCATCATACGTGTTGAGCTTCTTTCTAGTAGTTCTAGCTTTTCTTGAGAGTAGTGTATTGAAGTCTCCTAATATGGTTATGCTTTTGTCTATTTCTTTTATTAGTTATGTTAATGTTTGCTTAGTGTGTTTTGCAGCTCTATTATTTGGTGTATAGATACTTATAATGATTATGTCCTCTTATTCTATTGAAACTTTTAGCATTATATAGTGGCCTTACTTGTTCTTTGTGATGGTGTTTACACTGAAATTTATTTAATCAGTGATTAATATCACTCTTCCTGCTTTTTTTCTGGTTGTCATTTGCTTGGTATATTTTTTTCCATCCTTTCATTTTTAGTCTTTTTTTATTTTTGGTTTTCAGGTGTTCTTTTTAGACAGCATATTGATGAGTTTTAGGTTTTTTTGGGTGGGAGGTTTTCTTGAGTATTTTGTTTGTTTGTTTTTACTTCAATCTGCTACTCCTTTTCTCTTCACTGGTGCATTTAAACCCTTCACATTCAGTATAATTATTGAGAGGGAAGGTTTTGAGGTTTTGTTTTTATCATTTTGTTGAGTGTTTTTGGTGTTGGTGGTGTTTACTTTAGTTCATCCTGCTTTCTGTGACATCTCTGTAAGAAGTACTTCCCTCAGGATTTCCTAGAATGATGGTCTTGTTTTCACAAACTCCCTCAATTTCTTCTATTCTGAGAATTTCTTGATGGACAGTTTTGCTGGGTATGGTATTACTGCTTGGCAGTTGTGTTTATTGAGTGTTTGCTATATGTCTTCCATTGTTTCTTTGCTTACATGGTTTCTGCTGAGAAATTGTCATTTAATTTTATTTGTTCTTGATTATAGGTTACACTTTGTTTTTCCCTAGCTGCTTTCAGAATTGTCTCCTTATCCTAAATTTAATTATGATATGCCTTGGTGTTTTTCTTTTGGGGTCTATTCTATATGGAATTCACTCTATTTTATATATATATTTTCTCTCTCTCATTTTTCAATATGCCTGGGACTTTATCTTCTAGTAACTCTTCCACAACTCTCAGTGCCTTCGCCCCTCCCCCTTCTTTTGTTCTGAGATTCTATTTATATGCATGTTGTTCCTCTTGATAGTGTCTTACATTATTATTCTTAGTTTTCTTCTTGTTCCTTCCTTTTTGATTGTGTTTTTTTTTGTTCTAGTAGATCAGTACTGAGAACTCTATATCTATTTCACTGGTTCTGTGCTTCATCTCTTCAAATCTGCTCATATTTTCCTCCAATATGTTGACAGCATCTGAGACACTGGTCCTCATATTCCAGATTGAATTTTCTTATTTTTGCAATTTCTAATGACTTGTTTTATCGGCATTGTCTTTGATTTTTTGTTATAATTTCCTCTTGGCTTTTGCTTGCAGAATCCTATAATTCCTTGAATTTTCCTTTCACCAGTTCAAAATATCCAATCATTGTTCTTTTGAATTCTGCATCAGAAAGTTCCATCAGACTTTTTGGCTTCAGGAAGTAACTTGAATATGTGTTTTAGTCACTTTTTTGGGGTGCCATTTTGCTTTGGTTTTGTGTTGGGTTTGAGGTAGCCTGCCTATTTTGTGTCATTGCTGTGGTAGAGATTTTCTTGCCTGGGGTCTTAGCTAGACATTGGTCTGCTGACCTTGGCTTGGGAGCTCACTGCTCCAGAAGGGAGAGGGCAGCTCACCCTGGCTGAATTTGTCTCTGGTCCTTTGACTCAATGGAAGACTAGCTTCAGTTGGAGTGCTGAATACACTCATAGGAAGGGATAGGATAACTCAATTTGCCTGTAGTTCTTCTGTAGGTCCAATGGTAAGAATATTTATCTTCTTGACATTGAGATGCAATCTGTAGTGGAGGCTGAATTCCTTGATCTTCTGCAGCAAGTGTTTCAAGTCCTCCTCAGTTTCAGCAAGCAAGGTTGTGTCATCTCCATAGCACATATTATTGATGAGTCTCCCTCCAATTCTGATGCCACACTCCTCTTTGTAGAGTCCAGCTTTTCAGATAATTTTCTCAGCATACAGACTGAATGGGTATGGAGAGAGAAAACAATCCTGACACACTCTTTACTTAATTTTAAACCATACAGTGTTCCCCTGCTCTGTTCACACAACAGGTCAGGGTCTATGTTCCACATGAGCACAATTAATTGTACTGGGATTCCCATTCTTCTCAATGTCAGCCACAACTTGTTATGATCCATACAGCCAAATGCATTTACATAGTCAATAAAGCACAAACAGACATTCTTCTTGTATCCCTTATTTTCAGCCAGGATCCATCCAACATTAACAATGTTACCACTGGTGCCAGGACCTCTTCTTTAAATCTTGCTTGAACTTCTGGCAATTCCCTATGTACGTACTGTTCTAGCCATTTTTGTATGATCTTCAAGAATATTTGGCTTGAATGTGATATTAATGATATTGTTTAATAGTTTCCACATTCATGAAACCCCTTTGTCTCTTGATTCAATTGTATATTTTGATTCATGTCAGGATTTTGACACCCTGTTAGAAGACAGTTCTTTGGTGAAAGCTGTCTAGATCTGTGTTAAGTAACTGTTTGTTTGGTGTTTTATTTTTTTTTCCTCCTTTGCATTTTCATAATCTTTTAAGCCACTTTGTCTTATGATCTTTGGGAATGCTTTCAAGGAGGAAAATCTTTGGAGAAAAACATTTTGCTTGGTAAAGTAGGTTAATAAAAACAGATTAAACTTTAATGAAATAGTTTGCCATAGTAGTTACAATAGCTTCCAATAAACTATAGTTTTGAGGGTTATATAGGATTGGGTAGGGTTTCCTTCTGTTTAACACAGGGAAATTATGACTTGGAATCATTTCTATATCACCTCACAACCACAAAAGAGTCTTGCTAGTGCAGTGATTTAGCTCTTGACTCCTAAGACAAATGTAGGCAGTTCAACCCAACAAGTAGCTTACAGTTCTATTCTGTTCTATTTATTGGTTTGTTATGAATTAGAGTGAACTTGATGGCAACAGTTGTTGTTGGTAAATTCAGTAATGATCATCATTAACATTTCCATGAAACATAAAATCAATTCCTAGCATTATTAGTTTAACTTAATTTTGTTTTCCTTTAACCCCTATTATCTGTGACTTAATGTAGATTATAAATTCTTTGATAAAGACTACCATTACTTAAAATAATTTTTAAATTCTCTTTTGAAACTATTACTACATATTACTTTACAGATTTACTAGAGATTAATAAAGATAGTAGTAATCCCAAAGATAGTGCACTTTTAATTTAGTTTTTCAATTGCACAGCGTTTAACCATGTGCATAAACAAGACAATTGATGCATTTGGGAAGAAGACTCGAAAGAGAATAGTCTAGGGAAATACTTCAAGAAGAAGCCAAGCAAATTGCCACAGTAACACTAGGTTGAAGATTGATATTCTGCTAAAGTTTCTGAAATTTCTCATGTGTTCATAACAGGGCTTCTAAAGAGTTCATTTTGATTTATTAAAATAGTAATTCTTATTATATATATGGCAATTACAAATTCTCAGCAACAACGCAAACCGAAAGAAATGGTTTGAGGTTCTCACTCAAGTTCCAGTGCGCCATCTTGTGGTTATATTTCCAATCCAGCTATCCCACATAATTAAAGGACAAAACATTTAAATAAGCATAAAAATAAGGGGGGGGAGCTAAAACTTTTCAGAGTATAACATTTAGATTTTTAAGTTTCAAAAAGTGAAGCTATAAGATTTAACAAGTACTATTTTTGTTTCTTCATGCTTAAAAGAGAGGAATAGACCTGGAAATTTTCCTATCTTCTACTATTTTGTGCAAAAGGAAAACATTTATTCTGAGCAACTTTATGTTCAAACTGCTTATTATAAATTGATTATATGTTTGTTGCATCTAGTTAAAAAAGAAAATAAATCTTTCTTATCATTATTCCCTGTGGAAATTTAGGATTATTCCCTCGACAAATATTTGCTCTAATCCTCATAGCAAAATAAAGTTTTTGCCATCTTTGGATAAAATATTTCATTTTTATGCTTTTTATCTGCTTTTAGTATCATTTGAATTTAAAGAATTGTAATGAATGAGTGATTGTAGGCTCAGGCATAGAGTGCCACTTGAGAAATGTGAGAAGAAGTTGTAATTTCTATTACCCTGAGATACATATGAACAGAGAAAAGAATCATAATTATTTGTTAAAGCTTCAGAGGAAGCAGAGTCTTACTTTATAAGTCATACTTGTTAAATATTAATGTCAAAGTAGCATAGAAAGAAATGGTTTCATGCTGTGTGTAGAGACTTTTCCCATCAATGTTGATTGTCCGTAGAAATCATAGTGTTTCATTTGACACTGTGACATCCCACTGGAGTTTTTTACACCATAAATACTGAAGTAAGAGGAACACTTTAAATAAAACAAATAAAAAGAACTCATTGTGATCATTGCTGTTAGATACCATAGAGTCAACGCATAACAAACTTCTAAATAACAGACCTGAACAGTATCCTAACCTGTGGTATCCTTATTAACTCTGACACACTAAGTTGATTGCTGCAGTAATTGTGTCTGTTTAACTCTCTGAAGATCATCCTCTCTTTCACTGACCCTCCAACCATGATGGCCTCTTCCAAGGAATAACTTCATCTAATTGATAAATGGGATCTACTAAAGATGAATTCCCTATGTACATCAAAGACAGGGTAATGATAGGCAAAGGGACAATGGTGATTAATTTTATAAAACATAATGCATGAGAATGATTGTATGAAACACAATGTGAATGAAAAATAGCATAAAACACAATGTATATGAAATTTGTAAGTAAACAAAATATTTAAAAAAAAGAAATTTGGGGGAGTAGAGAGTAAGTAAACAGAAATGAAACAAGTGGGCCCAGGATGGTTAACTATTGAACATCAATGATGAGGACACTGGATGGTTATTATGCTGATCACTTTGTATATATTTGACATTTTCTAGAATGAAAAAAGAAAAACAAAACAATTTCTTCCAATTGGTTAAAAAGAAACTCTACCAACTGGAAAAACAAACAAACAAAAAACATTTGGCAATATCATGTTAGACAAGGGCCTCATAACAGAAGTTTACAGAGTACTCTTGGCTTCCATAAGAGAAAGACATCTGATGGCCAACAGATACATGAAGAAATGGTAAAAATTACTGGCAATAAAAAAGATGCAAATTAAAACCACAAGGAGATACCATTTTACCCTAGTAACAATGGCAAAGTTTATCAGGGCAGCAACCAGTAAATGTTGGAGAGGATGTGGAGAGATGGGAAGTCTCCTACACTGTTGGTGGGGTTGTAAAATGGTTCAATCGCTCTGAAAGACAGTTTGGCATTCATTCAAAAAGTTTAACATAAAAACTCCATATGACCCAGCTATTCCACTCCTGGAATATATCCCAAGGTAATTAGAACAAAAAACAAATAGAGATTTGTATACCACTGTTCATAGCTGAGTTATTCACTGTCACAAGAACATGGAAACAGTCCAAATGTCAAACCACAAATGAATGGGTTGAGAAATGTGGTACATTCATGCAATGGAATAGTATGCAGCACTCAGAAGAAACAAATTAAAAAATTTAAAAAAAATTACTACATAACTGGGAGCCTAATGCTGAGTGAACTAACTCAGTCTCATAAGGACAGATACTGTGTAAGACCATTATTGTAAAAATAGAAAGATAACTAGTAAAACATATTTCAGAACACATGGGGAAAGGAGCAGGAACAAAGGGCTGAGAATGATTAGGGGCCAAACCACATTGTTGTATAATTTGATGAGTGGAGGGAGGAGGTGAAGAAAATGAGAAGGATTCAGCAGGCACCTGAAAAGGCAAAATAATTATGGGCAAGGTCCAATTGATATTAATTTTTTAAAACAGAATGTATGGGAATGATAGTATGAAACACAATGTGAATTGTAAATAATGTGAAACACAATGTATACAAACTTTGTAAGCAAACAAATATAAAATAAAAAAAAACTCTCACCACAACAAGCTCTTAAGTGTACCATAGTGTGGAGGGCCATGAACGGGCCCGCATGGCCTCCATTACAAGATGGCACTGATTTCCTGCTTCTCTTTGTTTGCCTTAAACACAAACAAGACCTTATTTGGGCACTGTGTTCTCATTGGTTGATGGCTTGATCTCATGTGGGGTTTAGGATCCAATAGAGGCATGACACATA